>NC_035449.2:183617774-183919820 GCF_002127325.2 Helianthus annuus | reverse complement strand
TCTTTTAAACTGAAAATGCCCAATTATTTTATTTCACAATTTGGGACAACCCCATAATTTACAGTAAAGGGAATTTCACGAGGAAATCCCTTGTTTTACAAAACATGTTTATTTATTTTACTGAGCCACCTCTTCAAGCTTTTTAGTGCCACGTGGTACTTTTCCTTGATTCACAGTAAGTCACCTGAAACATGTTTAAAAAGATTTTATTAGCGGGGAAATACAGGCGAGTCATTCAGGTTATGTAAAACGACACATTAGTTATAGATTACAGTATAAGAGCGATTACAATTGCTACTATTTTATTTTTATCTGGCGCCGTGTCACACCCTGGTGACGATGGTCATACCACTATTGGGTTCTTTCACCCAAGTAGTGATGATTGTCACTGTTAGGTTGGTGAACCTAACCGTGAGAAATTAGTAATGTGCACAATACCCCACTTGCCAGTGATTCAAGATAACCAAGACTTAATCCCTGTAACTATAACTTTTGAAAATCATTTGAGTATTGTAAAACATTGTTGATAAAAAGAGAATGACTCACATTGCAAGTTTATTTTGGACAGAACCTTGCCTATTGATTTAGTCTTGTAATCTAGGTAAATAACAATGCACACGAAACTAGGTCAGTAACTTAATACAACGTTTATGACAAACTCACGAAATCAAAACCCTCACGACGAATGACAAAGTATAGCCCGAATTCGGGCAACACTTAAACATCTATCGGATCCGTTTCAATCGATCGGACATTGTATCGTAGCAGTGATCGAGTTATTACCCTGTTGTCGCAGCAGAGATTCGTGCTTGTGTGTGTTTTTTAAATGAAACGGGTGTATAACTTCTCGTACGTATCGAATTTTTCCGTCGTAACAACACAACCATGCAAGTGCCAAACCCCTGATATATATACTGAAAAATGGTCCCTCTCGCGTGGCGCGCCAGACCCACCTGGTCCTGGCGCGTGGCGCGACGACTACAAACGATTTTAAGGATAATTATCAATTAGGGAATACCCCCCTTGAGTTTCAATGAAATTCGCGTTTTACAAACGATTTTAAGGATAATTATCAATTAGGGAATACCCCCCTTGAGTTTTAGGGGGCCCTGATCCTAGTTTCGATTGTTCTGAAAAATTTATGGGTCATGCCATACTACTTGGGGGTCTCAATTAGGGTTTCCTATTGGACATTAATAAAATAAGAAATAATAATTTTGGCGAGAGTTATTACATCCTCCCCACCTTATTAAAAATCTCGTCCTCGAGATTTACTGGAACAAGTAGGGATATTTTCGCTTCATCTCTGATTCCAGTTCCCAAGTGTACTCGGGTCCTCTCTTTGAATCTCACTTAACTTTTACCAATACTAGTCTTTTGTGCTTGAGAAACTTGACCTTTCTATCTTCTATCTGAAGTGGTTTCTCCATAAATTTTAACTTTTCATTTACTTCTATGTCTTGGAGAGGTACTACCAGGGATTCGTCAGACAAACACTTCTTGAGGTTAGATACATGAAACACGTCATGTACTCCAGCCAGCTCTTTTGGTAGTTGTAGGCGATAAGCAACTGGTCCTATTCGTTGGGTCATTGGGAATGGTCCTACGTACCTTGGACTTAGCTTTCCCTTTTTACCGAATCGAACTACCCCTTTCCAAGGAGAAACTTTTAAGAGTACTTTGTCTCCCACTTGAAATTCTAGCGGCTTGCGTCGATTATCTGCATAACTCTTCTGGCGATCTCGAGCCGTTTTCAATCTTTCCTTAATTTGAGTTATCTTGTCGGTGGTTTCTTGTACAATTTCAGGACCTGATAATTGACTTTCTCCTATTTCTGCCCAACAAACTGGAGTTCTGCACTTTCGCCCATACAATGCTTCGAACGGGGCAGCTTCAATGCTTGTATGATAACTATTGTTATAAGAGAACTCAATTAAGGTTAGGTGATTATCCCAGCTTCCACCAAAATCTATTACACATGCCCTGAGCATGTCTTCTAGGGTTTGGATCGTCCTTTCACTTTGTCCATCTGTTTGGGGATGGTATGCAGTACTTAAATTCAATCGTGTCCCCATTGCTTCTTGAAAGCTTGTCCAGAAATGTGAAGTGAAACGACTATCTCTATCCGATATAATAGAGATGGAACTCTATGTAAGGATACTACCTCATCTACGTATAACTTGGCTAATCTTTCCATGCTGAAAGTTTCCTTCATGGGTAGAAAATGAGCTGATTTGGTTAATCGATCCACAATTACCCAAAACGCGTCGTTACCTTTCCTGGTTTTGGGTAACCTAGTAACAAAGTCCATTGTACATGTTATTAGTTCCCATTTCCATATAGGCATTTCTAACTGTTGGAGTAACCGTGCAGGCTTCTGGTGTTCTGCTTTAACTTGCGAACAAGTTAGACACTTAGATACATATCAAGCTATGTCCTTTTTCATTCATATCCACCAGAAGTTATTTCTTAAATCTTGGTACATCTTATTATTTTCGAGGTGTATGGTATATCTAGATTTATGGGCTTCCTCTAAAATCTTATTTCTTAAATTTCCTTGCTTAGGTACCCAAATCCTTTTCTTGTGGAATCTCCAAATTCCACCAGTTCCTTGCTCTAATTCCCTTATCCTTCCTTTCATTCCTTCAGCAATATCCACAATTGCTGTTCCTTGCACATTCTTCAGTTGTTCCATTAAATCTAACTGTAGATTTAACCTAAGAGCACGAACTCGCTTTTGCTTTTCATGATACTTACGACTTAGGGCATCTGCGACTACATTTGCTTTTCCTTCGTGATATTGAATATCACAGTCATAGTCACTTAGAATTTCCATCCATCTCCTTTGCCTCATGTTCAATTCTTTTTGCCCAAATATGTACTTTAGGCTTTTATGATCTGTATAATTTTCCTCGTGGTTTTTCAATTGCCTTGAGGCATACGCAATTACCTTTTTGCGTTGCATTAGCACACATCCTAATCCTAGCTTAGAAGCGTCACAGTAAACTTCAAAATCTTCTGTCCCTTCTGGTAAGGCAAGAATTGGGGCATTTGTTAACCTTTGCTTTAAAATCCTAAAGGCCTCTTCTTGCTTAGGTCCCCATTCAAACTTTACTGTTTTACAGGTTAGCTTAGTTAATGGCACAACTATCTTAGAAAAATCCTTAATGAATCGTCTATAGTATCCAGCTAACCCTAGAAAACTTCTAACTTCCATAGCTGATTGCGGGACCTTCCATTGGGTGATCGCTTCTATTTTGGAGGGATCTACGTGAATACCTTCGTGATTCACCATATTAGGGGTGAGCAAGCTTTAATACCCGACCCGACCCGACTTTTACCCGACCCTACCCGATACCCGATCCTTCATAAAAATAATACCCGATCAGTGGACCTACATAAATAATAGGGTATCGGTTCTGCAGTGTATCGGTCCTCTCGGTTCCAAGTCCATACCCGTACCCGACCTTCATTTCAAGTGAAATTGATAAATTGAAGTTGCAATTTCAGTTATACACTTATACATATGAAGATTTATCCCACTTCAATATGCAATCACTATTTTAGATTTCAAAATTGGTGGATTATATCATAAACTTGAAGGTATGTTCTAGTCACTTATAATTCTGGTATTACTTGGTATTACTGTTAATTGTTTGATTGGTATGAAACCACTGTGTGGTGTTTGATAGCTATCATCAAATTGGTGGGTTGATGTTGATTGTTATCCATTGAATAGGCTAGTATCTAAGGTTGCACTTTTTCGCACACAATGTGTTCGATAGAATGTCGAAGTCAGTGGCGGATCTATGATTTTTTTCCAGTGGATTCATTGTTTGTAGATGCTCCAATTTTATAGGACTGGACGTAAAAAAATTCAAGGTGTTTTTGACGGTTCAGGTCGGGTAAGGTTCATCACATAATAAAAATACGATACGATAATAAAAAAACGCTTCCATTAGAAATTAAAAAAACGTAACATAAATACGATGATCTTTATAAATATACGTTGAAATAAGATAAATTATAAGCACCAAAGATCTAGCTTTATGACAAGCTTGAATGTACATAGGGCCAAAAGAGTTGGGCCTCTCCAAAATATTCATAATCCATGATTCACAGGATTTTTGATATGGAAACACAAAGAACAGAATTAAATTCAAGTTCCAAATACTATACTTATAAATTTGTGATTTCAACTCTTCAGCAAATTCAGTGATACAATGTTCAGCTTTATTCGAACAAGCATACACGATAATATTCTAGTATAGCAAATATGTTATATCAAACGAAACACCATGTACCTTTCCAGTCTGAAGATCCACTTCCCTAACTGATGACTGGAGTCAGAAAAAGAACAAGTTATTGAAGGAATCACACATGAAGTGAAAGCTAATGAAATATAGTTAATTCTAAGCGTGAATAGCAAAGAGTGTTGTAAGATGAAGAAAGAAAAAGACACTGAAGATATTATATGTTTGTATTTGTAATAACCATCCCAAATGTGAGATAATTGTATTCAGTTATCCACTGCGTTTGCCTGGTTAAGTTGGGTTTTAGCCAAAACCAAAACCAAGTATAATCTGATCATTTATATTATGCAACTGATTACATATTTTAAGTATAATAAAGTAAATTAGCCAAAACCAAAACCAAGTATAATAAGCAAAGATAAACTGAATTCTAACAGCCCAAACTCTAGTATAGGGGCTCTTTTTAGTTTTTCTTTTTTTTTTTTTTGCTTTACTTCATATTTAATGTATAAAATCTCAAAGATGAGGCCTTAAACCATATGTGGCCTAAAGCAAATGTTTCATTTAGCTTGCTCTTAAGCCGGGTATGCTGTCAGTTATCTTATTTGAATCTCTTAAGTTCTAAATGCGGTCACTTTTCTTGTTAAATGACTAGGAATCTTTTCAGTATCACATACACACATACATATACTTAGGGGGTGTTTGGGATTGCGTTTTCAACCTGATTATTTGATTATTGTGTTTTGAAATCGCAAAAAATCTATTTTGAGTGTTTGGTAAAAAATTAATAAAAAGTGATTTTTTACGTTTTGTAGAGTTCAAAACGTGATAATCCATAAGTAGGTTACCCCTTGCTGCAGGAAAACGTGATAATCCAAAAACTGATTTTTTACGTTTTCACTTATTTATTTTTTTAAATATATATACTTGCCAAACACTAAATAGTTGATTATCTGATTATTGTGATATCAAACAACATAATCAAATCCAAACAATGTTGATTATCTGATTATTGTGATATCAAACAACATAATCAAATCCAAACACTATCTTTCTGCAGCACGTTTTGTTACAGCTAATTATCTGATTCTGATTATTCAAAACGCATAATCTATTTTCAAAACTCAACCCCAAACACCCCCTTATACACACAAATAACTAAAAAAGTAACACAGGGTTGATTTATGATTGCTTATTTCAGTATATAATGGTATTTTCACCAACTTGAATTTGGTGCTTAAATAAAATCTTTCATAATAATGAGTTATATTTCTTGTCAAAAAATCTAGTTAGATCAATTGTCATATGTTTTAGAATCTAATTAATATCATTTTAACAGGAAAATTTGTTCCCGGCTGCGAACAGTCTGCACTGCAGTCCGGCTGCCGGCTGCAACTGCAGTCCGGCTGCGAACCTCGGGTATCTTGAAGTTGAAGTCGAAGAAGCAACAAATACTGAAAGATGAAACAATATCTAAGTGATGCTTGATGAAATATGAATCCTGTGCAATGATTAGGATAAAACTACAAAATAAAAATCGTTTAGGTTTTATTATAGCTGTTGGGCTTCGACCAGTTTCATTCTTGTACTTATTATGTTCGGTCCAAAACAGGTACAACTCGGTTCCTATGTGGACCGACCCGGAACCGACCCGATACCCGAAAACCATTAATTCTCAAAACCAAGAAAGAACCTATATAAGTATATTAGGGTCGGTTTCGGGTAATAATAGGGTCGGTTATCAGGTAATTTCGGGTCGGCCCTATTTTTGCTCACCCCTACACCATATGTCCTAAAAATTGCACTTCTTGCAGCCAAAATTCACACTTCGAGAATTTGGCATAAAGCTTCTCCTTTCTCAACAAAGTTAAGAGTGCATGTAGATGTTCACAATGCTCGTCCTGACTTTTGGAATAAATAAGTATATCGTCGATGAAGACAATTACGAATTTATCCAAATACAGTTTACAGATCCTATTCATCATATCCATAAATGCTGCAGGAGCATTTGTTAGGCCAAAAGGCATAACTGTAAACTCGTAGTGACCATACCTAGTTCTGAAAGCGGTTTTAGGTATGTCTTCTTCTTGTACCTTCAGCTGATGGTATCCGGATCATAAGTCTATCTTAGAAAAATATCTAGCTCCCTGAAGTTGATCAAAAAGATCATCAATCCTAGGTAATGGGTATCGATTCTTAATTGTAACCTTGTTCAATTCCCTATAATCAACACACATTCGCATTGAACCATCTTTCTTCTTTACAAACAACACCGAAGCTCCCCAAGGGGACGAACTAGGTTATATGAATCCTTTACTTAGCAACTCATCTAACTGCTTTTTTAGTTCTAACATCTCAGTGGGTGCTAATCGGTAGGGTGCCTTGGCTATGGGTGTAGTTCCATGAATTAGGTGAATTCTAAACTCTACCTCCCTATCCAGAGGTAATACTGGTAGCTCTTCCGGAAATACATCCGGGTATTCTAATACTACATGAATTTCCTTAAGTTCCTTACCCTTAGTGCTAATGATTACCGAAATCATATACACTATTCCTTGCTTTCGTTCATAACTAGCAACTTTCATTACAGAAATGAACTTCATTGGCTTACGTGGCTTATCTCCTGTAGCCATGATTATTTCTCCTGATGGTGTATGAATTTCTATGGAATTCTTATCACATAGGATTCGAGCATGGTTGGCTACTAACCAATCCATTCCTAATATGACATCGAATCCAGCTAAATTCATAGGTAACAGGTTTGTAGAAAATTTATGCCCTGAAAGTTCTATATTTCCTTTTTGCAAAACCGTATCTATGTTAACAGAATTTCCGTCTGCCGTTTCTACTGTATAAATCTGCCTTAAGTTTGGTTAAAGGTAGATTAAGAGCTTGGCAGAACGAAGTATTTATAAAACTTTGGTTTGCACCAGAGTCAAATATTACTTTCGCATAAACGGTGTGAACTAGGAACGTACCCGCTATTACATCCGGAATCAGATCTGCTTCTTGGGTTGTCAGCTGAAAGGCTCTTGCGTTCTTCTTATTAGTTCCTTCAGCAAGTTTGGCCTTGTTGTCAGCTGGTTTGACTAGTTTAGGGCAGTCTGGTCTAAAATGTCCAGCTTCTCCATAATTGAAGCAAATTGTTGATTTCTTTCTTCTGCAATCTTCTTCTTGGTGCCCCGGAATTTTGCAGAAGTTACAGTACCCCTTACATTTTCCAAAATGCTTTCTTTTACAGGTACTGCAAAATGGAGCGGTGGAGGGTTGCCCAGTTCCTCTTTTCTTAAAGTTGCTACTAGTATTACCCCCTCGGAATCCTTGGGTAATCTTCTGAGCCAATTCCTTCTTTCTTTTTTCTTCTCGCGTACGCAACAGCCCGTCAGTCAAGGTGTTGGCTAATTCCACTGCATCGTCAATTGTGCGGGGTCTCGCAGCTTTGATGATATCCCGGATCTCGCTAATTAAACCCCAAATGTAGCGAGAAATAAGTACCGGTTCTGGCGAAGCCAGAGTTGGTACAATTCTGGCATATTCGAAGAATTTCGAAGTATACCCTCGACAGTCGACATCTATCATCCGGTGGCTCAGGAATTTATTCGCCATTTGTTCCTTTTCATATTCGGGACAAAATTTCCTTTCCATCAATCACTTAAAATCCTCCCAACTCATGGCATAAGCCATGTCACTTCCTTTGGCTTGCAACACCGTATTCCACCATTCTAATGCCTCTTCCTTGAAAAGGTGAGAAGCATACATGACTTTATCTTCCTCTGCGCATTTACTTATTTTAATTACTGCCTCGGTCTTTTCTAACCAACGCAGTGCAGCAGTTGCCCCTTCATTGCCTGCAAATTCGACTGGCTTACAGGCAAGAAATTCCATATAAGTGCAACCAGGTGTTGCAACTTTCATTTTCTTTAGTACTGGGGCTTGAACCACATTATTATCATTGTTGCCGCCTCCGTTAACACTGTTACTAAAATTGTCGTCGCGAGTACGCTTGCTGTGGTTGGCTTGTGAAGGTTCAACGGGGTTTTTAACAGCAGCGACAATTGCGGGGATAGCGTTGGCTATTCCCTGTGCGATGATGTTTTCTATATCTTGCCTATTAAGGAAATGATCCTCATTATTTTGTTCCGATTGATTAACTTCATTGACTGGTTAATTTTCCGTATTTTCCATATGAATAATTAACAATATGAATTATTTCCACAAAATAAATAACAACCAAATATAATAAAGCAATCACAACATCATTCGAACACGTATAGCCAAAATTGTCGACTTTGCGACTCTCATATTTTTATATATATTAGTATGCATCGATACACACCAGTTATATTACAAAAGTTTTATTTTAAGTTATTTTACATGGTTATATTTTTATTATTATTTATTATTTTATTATTATTAAACACACAACCACACAATCACACAACCACAGTCAGCTGGCATTTCAGAAACGACGCTCCCTCTCGTCGTATTTCCATGAGATCTTCTCCCCCACATCCCAAATTCTATTTCCTGCATCCACCAGTTCCTCACCATAGTGACGAAGTTCAGCTAAGTTTTCGCCTTTTCGGTGCTCATAGGTGGGTTTGGTGCAAGCTCAGGGTCAAACTGGGGAAAATAGACGTTGGGGTTATTCATGAAGTTCTGAAATTGCCAATCACTCGTCCACCATTCTTCCGGCTCCCCGGGTAAAAGTCAGGGGTTGACAATAGGATCTGGGATAGCGGGTTCCAAATTAACTGGGAGTTGTGATTCAGCGGGGTAATTGAAGAGGTTTTCATCGGCAGGTCCGATGAGGTCACAATTCGCCAGTTTGCGATCAAGCTCATCCCATGGTGGCATTTCCTGGGCTTGCCCTGAACTTTCCCCGATCTCCTTTCTTTTCCCTTTATCCTTTGGATCCTCGGTCTTTTTAACCTTCTGGGCAGCTGGCTTCTTCCTACGTCCACGTTTCCAATCCAAAATTCTCCTCCTCTTTTTAGGCTTTGGTTTCTCCTGTGGTTGGGCCTGGAACATCATGGGCTCCTCAGTATCTGCTTGGTAACCAGATTGGTTTCCTGTAGTATCCATATCGGTGGTATGGATAGTGAAATTTCGGAGTGCCTCCGATAGTTCATTCATGCTGTTAGCACACATGAAGACACACACAAATTTTAGTTAAAATTTTATTTATTGTAAATTAAATTTTCAGGAAATCACAGAATGGCAATCAGAAAAATTAAGTATTTCTAAATACTTAATTGGCTTAAATCAGTGGCTCTGATACCACCTTTTTCTGTCACGGCCCCCGGCCCGGTGTTACCCGGTCCAGAAGCCGCAGGACATAAACCCGTGGTATTTGTTATTGTCACACCCCGATTTCCACGTGTTTCACCGGTGGGCCCGGTGGGGGATTACCGTGACGTAGTTGGCAACATTATAGTCAATCCACACAATATATAAATGCACAGCGGAAGCATAAAGATAGATATAATTCAACCATTCAATGTAATATCCAAGTATCACGAATAGTCGTTCAACAGGGGATGGCATCCCAAGCTTGCGAGACTCTAACGATGCTTAAGGAGTGGCCAGCCTATTTCGTACAGAACCTGCATTTAATCTTTTTGGGGAAAATACGTCAGTTTACACTGGTAAATACACTCAACCAACACTTTTATAAAAATGTTTAATAAAATTGATTTGAATGCACTAGGCACAAACTCTTTATAACTTGGGATAATTTATAAATTAAATCTTGTAAAAGAATTACATGTTCACTATGCGTTCGGTCGCCCGGGTCGTGCCAGGTTTAAGGTTAATTGACACACCACATAGCATAAAACCGTGGCGGGAAAACCAACGGCTATACCTTTATAATTATGGACACATTGTCGGGTGTACGCCTACACCCGCGTGTCAAGGTCGTGGCCATTTCGTAAAATGCTGCCAAGGATATCCGGGACATGGTCATTAAGCTCCCAAAGGCGTAAAGCCAACAAAACCAACTTTTAAACGGGTCACATTGATAATACCCAACTACTAATGAGTTGGGGTCAATTGCCCGACCAAGCGGCATTTTAAATACCGTAACCCAAGCTCATATAACGGAAAATAAGTTAAAAGTATTTACCTGAGCAAGTAATAATCCTCAATCAAACAAATGCAAGTATCTTTTACTGGTCTCCTATTTTGGAACGAAGGTTTATAATAACCTATTAGAATCCTAACGGGTCTTTAATTTAGCCTTAGCTTAGACCGGTCAGTTTCGAAGGATAAATACGGTTGGATCGCGTGAAGGGCGAAAACCGGGAATGGAATGTGGTTTGGGCCCAACAAGTTTGAAGACTTGTTTTATATGGGTATAACAACCACACTCTGGATTTTGAAGTGAAAAACGATAAGGTTTGACCCGTTTCGGCTAGTTTATGTAAACTAGTTACATAAACCGAACCGTGCGCGCAAAAGGCGTAACGGGTAACCGTAAGAGTCCTACACAGGTTTCCTAAGTTAATATGCTCTAAAGAAGTTGTAGTATCTGTAGGATACCTTCCATAATGCCCGTAATGAGTTTAATTCCAATATATGCCCCGTAGGGGTATTTTGGTAATTTTAAAGATTATAAAAGAGGTTCCCGAGTTCTACAGGGAATCTGAGTTTTCCGAACAGTTTAATAAGTCCAAAATACTTTATTTATTATTTAAAATCAGTAGTAATTGGAATCGGGCCAAAAGACCATGTAGAACTCAAGTTATCTCCGAAAAGGGTATATTCGGTATTTACCGAACCGATGCCATAACCGCAGGTTATGAGCAGGTTAAAAATTATTAACAATCTTTAAAAATCCCAAAATATTATTTTACATCAGTGTGTAAAAGATTTGGTGTCGAAATTTGGGTTTAGATAGGCTTTATGCTAATTGCGCCATTTAGGTACTTAAAGTTTCCGTAATCGCGCTATTTAGCATAACTCCTATTCTAGACCTCGGATTGACATGAAATTTTAGGGACATGCTTAGAATTCAGTAACTAAGGTAATTGTCCTTTCACATGTCCAAAATTATCGTTTTAAAGTAAAAAGGGCGTTACGGTCAACTTTTAAGCATTTAACGGAAATGTGCTAAAGACTCGGACAAACAGCGAACCGGTCACAGAGGGTTATCCCATCATGTAACCTGGTCCTAAGAGAGTCCTAAGGCATATCTAAATCATACCATAACGGGTCAGAACTGAAGTCAAAGCAAAAGTCAAAGTTTTGCGACTTTCGGTTCCGAACCGGGTCAAAACAGTAAATGGTCGGATCAAACAAGCTTAGACTAGTTAATATACTTATTATCATGTTATATGAGTGTTAAAACAGGTTACATGCCATCTACATTACTGATTATGCATAAAATCGCAAAATAGCATTCTGTTGACTTTTTCTAAGCAAGTTTGACTCGACATTCGGACTAGTTAGAGTGGGAATCAGAGGGTGCCCTTTTAGGGGTTTAATGCCCACATGATTACCAACATATAACTACCTTTGATTCGGCAAATAACTGGACCATTTGTGATTTATCGTAAAGTCAATCGTTAATTACGACGGATTGTCTTTTGGGATAAAACTAAGCAAAACTTAACCAAGAAAGGGTGGAGCATACTTACAAAAGTCCTATGCACGACCAGAGATGAGAAATGAAGGAACTTGAGCTCTAGGAATGATCAGAAGAGTTGATTTGAGGTGTGAAGAACTTGTGGTTACAAGGTGGCCTTTTATAGCAATCATAAGCCTTTAGATCCTTGACAACAAGTGCTACAAGTGCTCTTGGATGATCACCAAGTGTCCCTGAGTGCTAGGGGTCGTTTAGGGGGCGCCCATGCTCTCATAATGGCATTCTAAGGCGGTTAAAACAGCAAACAGTGAACCTGTCCGCATTATTTGCAACTGGGGGGCTGACGCGGCCCGCGTAAAAGGTCAGCCTACCTTTACGCGGGTCGCCTGAATCCTATTGTCAGAGCCCGGATCTATACATGGCTCACGGCCCGCGTAAGATCCTTCAATACCTTAACGCGGCCTGCCTGAAGCCTTATTTTCAAGATTTTCAAATCTTTCGTAATTATTGCCCTGGCCTTTCGGTTTCGAAGGGGTAACTTTGCGTTTTGGGCCTCGTTTATTTACGATTAAGGGCCTCGGAACTTTTACCCAACTTATTAACCCTTGGTTAATTTATTACTACCTGAAAAGTCATAACTTTCAATGTTTGACGCTTTTAACCCTTTTTAACGAATTCGATCATAACTTTCTCGTTTTAAAACGGAACTTCGCGAAATTTACATCGCGCATTCTAGTGAGTATAATTTACCATTACAAAGCCTCGGGTATGCCCAAAGGTCATTCAGAGGTATAACTTAAACATGTTGACACATTTGGCCCCTGTAGTTTGTAATTCCTCACTTTCTTCCACGATTCGTTCCGTACGATCCATGATTCATTCGTTTGAAGGTACGAACATCATTTAGGGTTACTGAACAATATATTTATCCCTTGTTGACATTTTTAACCCTCGAATTTACATACTTTCAATGTTTGTCAATTTTAGTCCTTTATTTAGTATTTAATACCACGTGTAAACCTAAGACACGTGTCAATACATTTTTGGACACAAAATTTCGAGGTGTTACAATTATTTAATTTGGCAGCGGAAATGTTGACAGGATCTTTTAAACTGAAAATGCCCAATTATTTTATTTCACAATTTGGGACAACTCCATAATTTACAGTAAAGGGAATTTCACGAGGAAATCCCTTGTTTTACAAAACATGTTTATTTATTTTACCGAGCCACCTCTTCAAGCTTTTTAGTGCCACGTGGCACTTTTCCTTGATTCACAGTAAGTCACCTGAAACATGTTTAAAAAGATTTTATCAGCGGGGAAATACTGGCGAGTCACTCAGGTTATGTAAAACGACACATTAGTTATAGATTACAGCATAAGAGCGATTACAATGGCTACTATCTTATTTTTATCTGGCGCCGTGTCACACCCTGGTGACGATGGTCATACCACTATTGGGTTCTTTCACCTAAGTAGTGATGATTGTCACTGTTAGGTTGGTGAACCTAACCGTCAGAAATTAGTAATGTGCACAATACCCCACTTGCCAGTGATTCAAGATAACCAAGACTTAATCCCTGTAACTATAACTTTTGAAAATAATTTGAGTATTGTAAAACATTGTTGATAAAAAGAGAATGACTCACATTGCAAGTTTAATTTAGACAGAACCTTGCCTACTGATTTAGTTTTGTAATCTAGGTAAATAACAATGCACACGAAACTAGGTCAGTAACTTAATACAACGTTTACGACAAACTCACGAAATCAAAACCCTTACGACGAATGACAAAGTATAGCCCGAATTCGGGCGGCACTTAAACATCCATCTGATCGGTTTCAATCGATCAAACATTGTATCGTAGCAGTGATCGAGTTATTACCCTGTTGTCGCAGCAGAGATTCGTGCTTGTGTGTGTTTTTTGAACGAAACGGTGTATAACTTCTCGTACGTAGCGAATTTTTCCGTCGTAACAACACAACCATGCAAGTGCCAAACCCCTGATATATATACTGAAAAATGGTCCCTCACGCGTGGCGCGCCAGACCCACCTGGTCCTGGCGCGTGGCGCGACGGCTACCTTTTTAGGGTAGGGTAGCCTCGTGTCTAACATAGCCCTGGTGAGTCAAGTTTCAATGAAGTTCACGTTTTACAAACGATTTTAAGGATAATTATCAATTAGGGAATACCCCCTTGAGTTTTAGGGGGACCTGATCCTAGTTTCGATTGTTCTGAAAAATTTATGGGTCATGCCATACTACTTGGGGTTCTCAATTAGGGTTTCCTATTAGACATTAATAAAATAAGAAATAATAATTTTGGCGAGAGTTATTACAGCCACCGTTTCCGTAGTAAAAAACGGTTTCGGTTTTCATCTTGAGATGCAAGGATCTTCGAATGCGGTGTGTACGTTAAAATACCGTTCACCGCTTTTTTAGTTGCTTCTCTTGTTAAGTTTCTGAACCAACCGAAATCCACAAATACAAACAGTTTCTCCGTCGCTAATTTCTCCACTCACCGTGAAATCGATGTAGTCAAATGTGATCAAACTTGGACATCAGACGTAAATCTTGAAGAAACAGAACATAATCCCAGATTGTCTAAAGAAGCGCTTTTATCATGTGCGGTCCAGAGGTCGGTCTCGGGTGGACATAAGATCCGTGGGCCCTATTGTCGGATATGTGACTCAAGAAAATCATTGGACTGCCGCAGATGTAGTCCAATGTGATCAAACTTGGACATCAGACGTAAATCTTGAAGAAACAGAACATAATCCCAGATTGTCTAAAGAAGCGCTTTTATCATGTGTGATCCAGAGGTCGGTCTCGGGTGGGCATAAGATCCGTGGGCCCTATTGTCGGATATGTGACTCAAGAAAGTCATTGGACTGCCGCCGATGAAGTCAAATGTGATCAAACTTGGACATCAGACGTAAATCTTGAAGAAACAGAACATAATCCCAGATTGTTTAAAGAAGCGCTTTTATCATGTGTGATCCAGAGGTCGGTCTTGGGTGGGCATAAGATCCGTGGGCCCTATTGTCGGATATGTGACTCAAGAAAGTCATTGGACTGCCTCAGATGAAGTCAAATGTGATCAAACTTGGACATCAGACGTAAATCTTGAAGAAACGTAGCATAATCCTAGATTGTCTAAAGAAGCGCTTTTATCATGTGTGATCCAGAGAAGACGTATCAAGTGAGTTGTGGTTGATTTATAGGAGGAGGTTATGAAACGAATATATGTTTATGCGAATTTAAAGGACAATACTGACAGAGGTGCTGGTCTTTTCTCCCACTGTGCAAACTTGAAAAATCTCACCATAACACATCTAATATGACACATGATAAAAGCGCTTTTTTAGACAGTCTGGGATTATGTTCCTCAAATTGGGAACCACATATTCGTGTGTAAAAGCTTGGAAAGATGACCGAATAGAGATCTGTATACACCCTTGGTATTTGTTTACCACATGACCCATGATAAAAGCGTTTCTTTAGATAATCTGGGATTATGTTCCGCAAATTGGGAACCACATTGTAGACTGGTTGGCTTGAATGGTTTTAATAATACTTGAAAATGGAAATAATCGTGTCAAGATCTTTATCAATCATATCATCGACCAACTGCTCGAAATCCCTTTCGTTTCTCGGGTTCGCATTCGACACAACACAACAAAAAATAAATTCAAAAAATAGCGGCCTGATACGCATCGTATAGGCCTATACGATGCGTATCAGGCCCGCCGCCAGACATAACCTGCACCTGTCAGTCTGCCATGTTTTTTACTTTAATTCAATACGCATCGTATAGGCCTATACGATGTGTATTGAATTGAAAAAGTGTGTAAATAGACAGGGGGGTGTGCCATTAGAAAACCCCATTCTAAAATAGAATCCGAATCAAAATTATACCTAGAAATATAAACTCGTTTTATCATATAGAGGGGTTTCCACACTATGCAGCAATGACACAACACTTAAAGGTTGTTAACAAGCTAAGTTGAGCCGAGCAAAGGCTAGCTCGACTCAAACTTTATACCGAGTTGACTCGGATTAGCTCGAAATTAAATTCGAGTTGGAATCTTAAACTGGAGCTCGGCTTAATTAAAAATCAAGTTGGCTCGCTCGACTTTACACCATAAAGGCCAAACTAATCTATACAACCTAATAAAAGCCTTAATTAGGGGACACATGTCCTCCTCCTAGGGCCTCTAAAGCTCATTTTCCCGCCAAAATATTCATTCTCCTAATTTCCCTTGAATTAACCCGACACGGGATCCGAATACCTAATTCGGATCATTATGGTTCATTCCATATATACAGCAAATAGGGTTTCATCTTCTTCAACACACTTCATTCACGACCTAGGGTTTCTGCAACTTCATTCTTTCTGCCTCTCCTTCATCATTGCATCTCTCAGGATCTCAAATCGTCATCAGCAAGGTACGACTTCCTCTTCATTTTAATAGTTTATTGATTTGATTTTCGTTCGTTGTCACCTAAGGTTTCTTGATCTTGGATCAGTTATATTTCTGATATTCAAATGTCGTCTACACCAAGGTATGATTCTGTTATTTCTCTATTGTTCAGATTTTGATGCTCATATACTTTAGGCGATGAATTTGAATTTAATTGAAACATAAGATGGTTCAGATCTAAAAAAACGGGGTGGCCGGAGAAGACGATGATCAAAAGGGTTCATCCAGATTTGATTTTCTACGGTGGCCGGAGAACACACAACCCAGTACTTTTGTTTCCCCATTTCTTCATCTTCTCTCATACGGCAGGCGATTAGGGTTTTTTATCTCATAACCACACAACCCGGTCCTTTTGTTTCCCCAGGTGGTTGAACTTATGTTTGTTTGCACTATTGTTGATCTGTTTATGAAATTAGGGTTTTAGTTTTATTGTTTTCAGGGATTATTGGGTTTCATATTTAATTGTTATTGATCCTTTATGAGTCTCAGTTCAATTCCCTTGAATATTTTGTTAATCTGTTGATGAAATTAGGGTTTTAGTTGTTTTGTTTTTAGGGACTATCAGTTTTTATGTTTAATTGTGATTGATTCTGTATGAGTCTTACTTCACTTCATAGTGTGTTTGAATTCTTTTCAATTATTTAAAATATTTTGAATTAAAATAATGTTCTTTGATTTATATGGCTAGGGTTCGTATGGTCTAAGAATGAGGATGGTCTAACAATGAGTAACGGGTAGGGTTCAGTGGACGGCGATGATCTAGCAACGATAGATGAGTAGTATCAGATCTATCAAAGACAAGAAAGTGGTGACGATACATATGTTGGTTAGAATCGCTCATGGTCAGGTATTATGTTATATTTCTTTTGTTCCATATAGATAAATTCAGTTTTAAAAACATATTTTAATTTTAGGTGCCACTTGAGTTCGTTTACTAATCCAATATTCTTAATTTTGTTAGGTTTACCAGTAATCATTTGTTTCTTTTTGTATCTTGCCGATGTTCATCTAATCATCGCTAGCTTCTACGTCTTTAAAGAAGGTAAGAAGTGAATAAATATAAATTTAAATAAAAAAATCACTTATGCTTCGCGATTGATTTTAAAGGGTTAAAGTTAAAAAGGAAGTTGAGCGGTGAATCTCAAAGTTTTCAGCCGGAGGCCAAGATGGGAGCAGCATGGTAAATAGTGGCCCTAATTTGGTTATAGTATAATAGATTGAATTTTATTTGGTGGTTTCTAATACTTTGTGCTTTATATTTAGACTGATTTGGTAAATAATGAAAGGACGATAAACGTGACAGATGAAAAAAGGCTCAAAACCTGGTGATTATACTTCATATATTCGGCTGATTTTTAATGGTGGTATGTTACGGTTTTCTGTGATAACTTGTGGAGTTAAATACGATTGTTGTTTCATTTTTTTGTCATCTCAGGTTGAAAAACTTTTTAAAGATAGAAAAGGGTGAACACGTCCATATGGTGAGTCTTCTAAGACTGTTGAAATCTAGCATAAATCTTATTATTTTGGTTTGATATCTACACTTGCTTATTGTAGTAGCAACCAATGTAGTGCTTTTAGTGTTTTGAATATGACTTTATTCCAATGTTTCTTATGGTTTAATTATTTCATTCATATTTTAAGAGAGACTATTGTTGAGTATAGAGACTGTTTTATGTGCGCCTTCACAACGTGTTCCTCCGAAGCAATGGTCTAAGAAAGATGGACGTGAAGGGACCATTGACAAAGGTATATAAGTTGGGTTATCTATATGTGCTAATTTATTCTAATAACCAGGTATAGTTAAATCTCTTCCTTTAGTTGGCCTAAATTATATGAGCTAATTTAATCTAATAACTTGCATTTAAACAATTATGTATGTATAGGTAGTCTTGGAGATGTTGCCGGCGCGTTACCGAAGGCTTTGGCTCAGCGTTGTTTCATATGTGCTTTAGGTCTGCACAACTGCACAAGTTGTAGCTTATGGTTGTTAATATTACAATAATATAAATATCATTGATTGAGGTAAGGCCAAAATGTCCTGTTTTTGTTTATAGGTGAAATAACATTTGTTTTATGTGTCCTAATTATTCAATTGGTATTGCTTTAAGTCTTTAACATACTAATAGTTATTTCTTTTGTGTATCATGCTAAGTCTTGACATGTATACATGTATTCGTTGTTGTCATCTCTATGATTTCCAAACTGCCGTCACCACCAAAATCAACTTTCACTTTCTTAGCGATTAAGGTAATCATCTATTTAGGACACATAAAACAAATGTTATTTAGGGATTAAGGTAATCATCTAATCATCTTAACTGAATTTCTACGTACTTATATGATTGGCCGTTTTCTTAATTAGGGAATAAATATCATGTCTCTTGACTTGGCTTCTTTTACAATTGGTGAGGAGTTAACATTTGGCTGTTGAGACCAGCGGCCATGGAGCACTCAATAAGAATCAGTAGCTTGATGATGGTAACAAGAAGCAGCGATTTAGGGTGGAATAGAGTTAAAAAATATGGCTATTGAGGGAAAAAAGCTGAGCGACAATGATGAGAAGAAGGTAATGATCTTTCCCCTCTTCGTAATTTTTCTCTGAACTGTTTTGCTGGTAAAAAAGTTAGTTTTGCCTATCGATTACTCTTTTATGATGTTAAGCTCAAACCAAAAAATAGGTATTATACTTCAAATATAGTCCTCTTCGTAATTTTTCTCTCAACCGTTTTGCTTTGCTGGTAAAAAAGTTAGTTTTGCCTATCGATTACTCTTTTACGATGTTAAGCCTTAAACCAAAAAATAGGTGTTATACTTCAAATATAGTCAAAATAAATTTCAAGAAAATAGCCTTATGATTCTGTTTTAATACATGATTTACTTAATTATAAAGACATAAATTTAAAGAAGGGAATTGGAAATTTTACTTCATGAAAATCATAAAGGTGTACTACTCTTTTCGGAATGACAAAAAGAAAAAGGACGGGATCTAAATATATGTTTTTCTTGATTGTTCTTTACTGTTATATATCGATTTTCTTATAGTTTGAATTTGATTCAAATACAATGGGTTGCCAAACCATGAGTTGAACAGAAGGTTTCAAAATAGAATTTAGAGAATTTAAGCATAAAAAAAATATGGTATAGTCAGATGGTTAGATGGTTAGACTGAGAAATCATGGTGGCTGGTGAGAATGTGATAACTTTTTAAAGTGCCTAAAGTGTTTGTGTGAATGTTTAAATGGAATTAGTTTGCAACTTGAGATTGATGTATTTTGTTTGTTTTTGTAGACAAGATGGATGTCGAAAGGATATCCACTAGGAGATGGGTACTGACTTGGCCTTAAACCACAATTGAAACTGTTGATGATAACCTCTTAAAACTTTTGGTCAAAAAGTATGCTTTCTCAATTTTATGTAAAGTTAAAGAAAAAATGGGGCGTGTCTGTAGGTCTTTCTATTTGGATGTTTCTTTATCCAAGGGAAAACGTTTTGATAACCTAAAAGCTTGGCCTGTTTTTGCTAACATGCCTGACAAAATCATGGAAGTTTCTCCAATAATACAAATGATTGTTGTTGAACCGCTTGCTTTTGTTGCTCCTGATAAAGATGAAGAGGTATGCTAAAGGATCATCACAGTTTTATCCCTGGCTTTTTTTTTTTTTTTATCTTTATAACTTCAATAGCATTTAACAATTAAGAGGTATGCTAAAGCATCCTCATAGTTCTATCACTGACTTTTTATATATAATCTTTATGACTTCAATAGCATTTAACAAGTTAGTGTGTTTGGCATAGTGTATTCTTGGTGATATATGGAAGGGAAATGTCACCAGCAGTGAGGTATCATACAATTTATTTCTAAAGTTACGTCATATGAGAGTATTGCTCCTAAGTTAAGGCTTGCACTTAATGAAAATACTTTGGTATATAAAGAATAATTTGTATATCTTAAATTTTTGATTTTGTTATAGTTAAATGCTGGAAAAATGGTAATCTCTTCTTAGTGGAGGAAGTGGTTGACCCAAATAATACGTCTTGAAAATTTCTAGAGCACTTGATTGGTAGAGAAAGCGCATTACTTCGTAGAGGTTTTTGGTTGATATGAAGAATAACAGGGATAATGTAAAGTAACCCAAAAGAGCGTAAAATGTCCACGAAGCAAAAGATGCAAGCGAACCATTTTTGAAAGTCCATGGACGTCTATTGATCTTTACGGGTCAATTAATTTAGGATTTTAAATAGGATAACGAATTAAATGGAAAATAGAAAAAAATTAATATTGAACTCTTTGATCCAACAATAGTTCTTATGTGTTGTTTTTTTATATTAATTTTAAATTCATTACGTGGATTTTTTTTGGTTTATAAACCTTTTGTATTGGATAATATTTGGTTATAAACAACAACTTGGATGTGTTAATGATAAACATATAATGTTTCGTATTATTTTGTCTGCCCCGTGAAATTCACGGGTATTAGCACTATAAGTATATATTTTATATTTTTATCAGATTGTATTGTTCCTTTCTTTCTAAAGGCCCTTTATGCACTTAAAATAGTGTCACTCAAACTATATATTTTATATTTTTATTAGATTGTATTGTTCCTTTCTTCCTAAAGGCCCCTTATGCACTTAAAATAGTGTCACTCAAACTCGACCCCTTTAGTTATTTTATAGCTTTATAGTTTCATAATCCCTCCAACTTTGTCTTGCGATAGGCTGTAAATTTGGCATTCAGCTCTAAAAAGTAGAAGTAATAGATTAATAGGTTTTCTATTGTTTACAATAGGTTTAGTGTTACTAGAGATAATTCAAGTCGAACATATTTCGTTTGGTGATGATCGTTTGTTCAATTGGTCAACAATGAAGGTGAGGTTATTGGTTACAAAACTCCAAAAAATAGAAGTATTAGATTAATAGGCTTTCTGTTAGTATTTCAAACTATGGAAACGTAATTTTCATCATTTATTTATCTTTTCGTTTTATTTATATCAATAGTACGTTGGTTGTTTTATTTACTAGAGTCTTTAACATGATTATTGTGCATTATTTCACTTTTTTTGCCTTCTTAATCTTGAAACTATTTCAATGACTTGGAAAATGAGAATTAATATGTTGATTTTATGGTGGAAATAATTCAAATACTTAGGGATTCTGTGGCAAACATGATTGCTTTTATTTTACTTTATTTTTCAACATATTTCAATATATTACTAAAATCAATAGGTATGGTTTTGTTGGAAGATATGATATTATTGAAGCCGAACATATTTCGTTAGTTGATGATTGTTTTTTCAATTGGTTAAAAACGAATTCGAGGTTATTCGTTAAGAAGCTCCAGCAAGTAGAAGTATTAGAGTAATAAGTTTTCAATTTTGTATTTCAAACCAGAAAAAACGTATTTCCTTCATTTACTTATCTTTTCAGTTATTTTAGATCTATAGTACGATGCTTTCATTATATTTTAATGTTCAATTCAGATTTCCATAATAAGTCCATGCGTACAGTTTCATGGAGATCAGTTTAAACGTAATTTTTTTCTAAAAATAAAAAATATATCATTTATCAACACCGCGAAATTCGCGGGTATTAGCACTAGTTACTTATATTAGCCAAATGGCTATAAATAAAACTTTACTTATCCAAATGGTTAAGTATCTATGTTACACAATTCATTAATTCTTATGAGTGTTTAACTTGCCTTTATAAAGTATGTGGTCCCTTCACTCAATCACTCAATTTCTTCATCAATGCGGGATAAATCTTTATTTCTTCGTCAATGCGGGATAAAGGGACAATGAAATTGATGTTCTTTGAGAAAAAAAAGGTCATTTTATAGCTATTTCATCCATGTTGTTTTCTCATCAAACAATGCAACATTTTCAAGAGATTCAGGGATTTGAAGGCTTTAAAGGAGTGCACATTGTGTTTTAATATTTCTAATTACTTAAAAATTTAAAATATATAAACTTACCTTTATGTCCTCCTCATATCCATCATAATGTAGCATAGATATATATATGGCTTTAGTATGATGGGGTTCAAGTCAATTCCTGGTCGAACATGTAGGGTTGTAAACGAACCCGACGTTCCGCAAACACTTCGTGAACCGTTTGACGGGAAGTTCGTTTATGTTCATTCGTCTAGTTAATAAGCAAACACGAAGAAGATATTCCGTTCGATTAACTAAATGAACAAACATAAACAATTGTCTCGTTCATTCGACTGCGTTCGTGAACGTTTGGTAATATGTTTGTTCGCTTACGTTTGTTCGTGTACGTTTATTTATGTTAAGTTGTTAAAAGTTGTTAATGTTTTTTTTAATATTTCACTTTCACTCTTAGGTTTTAACCCCCCCCCCCCCCTCTTTACTTTCCCCCCTAAACATCAGTTAATAATTATATTTAAAAAAAATAGTAAAATGTAAACCCTTAAATTTCGTTTTTGTTCATCACGACCAATGTTCACGAACTATTCGCGAACAACTGAAATTTCTTAACAAACGAACAAGAATATAAAATTTTGTTTGACATGTGTTCACGAACATCTGCATTTCCTTAACGAATGAACACGAACATGGCTTCGTTCGTGTTCATTCGGTTCATTTAGAGGCCTACGAACATATAAACCAGTTTAACTAAATTAGTTATGTTCGGGTTGTTCTGACATACTCATGAGTTACTAATTAATGTTTATAACTTTTAATTAGAAACGTATTTTACATCATAACTTACACATGTCAGGTATTGTGTGTCAACATTTAAAAGAGAAATGAGTATAAAACTTTATTGTTTGAACGTAATATTCTTATATATGTTTATATTTTATATTGTAAATTTGTAATTTTAGAGTATTAATATAAAAAATATATAAAAAACTATAAAATAAAATTCTCGGCTTCAAAGGATTGTCTCTCTGTGTCAACCTTCGCAAACTTGTGTCATTATGCAAGGTTCAGACATTTGTCTTAACAACTGTTTAAAGAAATTCAATAAGTTTTTAACTATTATTATGTTGTTGAGCCTATCTTTTTAGTGTAGCGAAGTTCGATCCTTGTTAATTAGAGGTTTTTTTATTATACACATCTACAATCAACATAAATCTTAAAATTTAATCATGTTTAGTGCGAAAGTTCTAGAGAAAAACTTTGACCCATTTCACATCATTTCAAGACATATTTTCGATATATTGGTTCACCTAAACTTTATATAAAAGTAGTTACCCTTATACAAAGTACGTTTTTAATATACTTTGTTTTTACAAAAAAATAAAATAGGAAAATTTTGATCAAATCTTATGAAAACCAAGTAACATAATATTACATCATGAATGATGTCCGTGGCATTATAGCCTAGTGGCATAGGGGGGTTTTTCTCAAATTTATTGGGTTTCCTTCTAAATTGGTCTATATGCATTATTGCCTAGTGGAGATAGATATGATCGGGTGATTCCGCTAGTGGCACGATAATACTCTAGTGATCCGTCAGTGATCCAAATTTATCGTTAAAAAAAAAATTACATCACGAAGGATACTTCATTTATAGAACATGATATGTTCTTCATATATTTTATTATTTAAAGGATTTTAATACAGAGCATTGCAAAAATAGATCCCTTAAAATATACGATACGTATCCTCTTATTTTGTTATTTAAAGGATTTTAGGCTAATTTTATGAAGATACAACATTTCATTTCTCGTGTTACAAGTACAATCATTAGGTATGGGCTCGTGTTACAGGTTACATCATTAGGTATAAGTGACATCAGTAGGTATGGGAAAGAAGTATTATGGTGGGGCGTAGCTTTGTCGGGGCCATAGGCGTATGACCCCCCGAACTTTTAGCTCATTAGTGTCTGATATGTAGTTTTCGTATAAATTTTTAGGTATATACGTTTTCGATCCTCCGATTTTATAATTTTTTAGGTATATACGTTTTCGACCCTCGGTCGAAAATCTCAAACTTCGTCACTGATTATGGTGACAACCATAAACATTTTTATTTTGGAAAAGCTATTTATCATGAATAACTTTTTTTATGTTCACGGTTCATTCAGTCGGTTTTAACAAAAAACATGTCAGACTGTAACTCCGGTTTTGAGATGGGACAAACCAAACAAGCCGAGTTGGGTGCTGTTGGACAACTGACGTATGGTGGTTGAACTTTTTTAGTTTCTTTTTGAAATAAGTAGTTGTCGTTGAAAATTTTAAACTTATAAAAATGATTCATGATTATAATAGATGTAAATATAACATAGAGTAAATTTCAAGGATTGTCCTTTATCTTTATACCCATTTTCAGGCGCTGTCCTTTATGTTTAAAATTGACGAGTTTCGTCCTTTATGTTTTCATATCATACACGTTTTGTCCTTTAGGCCTAACCCAGTTAGTTTTTTCAGTTAAATTTGGTCATATGCTTTGCACATGAGGGCATTTTTGTCAATTCAAAGGTAAGTTCAACGGCAAATTTACAGCTCAAAGCTTCTGCAACATTTGAATTGACAAAAATGCCCTCATGTGCAAAGCACATGACCAAATTTAACTGAAAAAACTAACTGGGTTAGGCCTAAAGGACAAAACATGTATGATATGAAAACATAAAGGACAAAACTGGTCAATTTTAAACATAAAGAACATCACCTGTAAATGGGTATAAAAATAAAGGACAATTCTTGAAATTCACTCTATAACATAACTATGTATATAAACATTGAAAGAAATATATAAATAATACTGCTAAACGCATGGTTTGGTTTACACGGACGGTTTCGATTTTAGAACCGGACCGTTAAAACAAGCAAATGACAAAAACATGTTTGGTCTTAAAAAAGTCAAACCGGCTTACTTGCTTCGCTTTCGATGATTAGATCGGTTTTACATTTTTTTAAACACTCACGTATAAGGACGCACGCTAACGTCACATTTCTTTCGATAACCTTTCACTTTAACCCCCACCTCTCGTCTTTTTCACACGATGTTAATAAACAGAGGATTTATATAGAGTTGATATAACTTGACCTTGTCATGCTTAAACCTTATATTCTTAATGTTATATCATGCGTGCATAATTTGTAGGTACGAATAAATAATACTAAACATTTTGAACAATAAACGCACATATCTTTAAAATGATTTTCATAGGACCAGTTGTATGTATGATTCTTTTTTATTTCCAACCACATGATGTCTCAGTGCACACCATGTGATTCTTTGCTTGCAAAATATGGCAAACCCTTAGTTAGAATAATAATAGTTGTTCCCCGAAACGCATCCCAACATTTGAGAACAACAAAATCGTTTAAGCAACCGGTCAGATTAAAAACTCTTAAATTGAACGAACTAATTTATAATAAGGAAAATTGGATTTTAATAATTTTGATTTTTACCAATTGAACGGCCAAAAATTCTAACTTAGGAAATTCTTTTTGACGGTCCCAATTTACGAACATTTTTTCGCCACAAAACATTTTCTAAATGAGGACTAACTCAATTAGTTGTTTGCTAACATGACAGCTTATGTGGCACCATCACCATCACTAACCACCACCACCCACCCACCCACCACCATCAACCACCCTGTCTGCTACCACCACAACCCCACCACCACCTTCAGCCAACACCTCCCACCCACCATCATTAGCCACCCCACCCGCTACCACCGCCAACATCTATCTTCTTCCACCACCATTCTGAACCCGAACGAACAAGAATGGCTTTTTTAGGCCCAATTCCATCTATTTTTGTTGAGGCCAGGCATTATGCTACCATGACTATACTTAACGAATTATAAGATCATAATCTCGCACTTGGAGCTCCGATTTGACATCATACCCGTTTTCAAACTCCGACCCGAATGGAAAATTATTACCGGGCAAATATTACAGGGGTAAATAAGGGTGGTGGAAGGGTGGATGTTGGTGGTGTTAGCACGTGGGGTGGTTGATGGTGGTGGGTGACGGCAGTGGCGGATCTAGAAACGAAACTAAGCCGTAACGTTTTATAAATAAGCCGTAACGAAATCGAAAAAACGTCAAATTTTTCCAAAATTTACACTAATTTTTCCAAATTTTTCCGCGCCAAGCGGTAGCGGAGGTTGCCCCCGGTAAGCCTTATGTCCGCCACTGGGTGACAGTGGTGGTAGCGGTTTACCCGTCTACCTTCTGTTTTGATATACCTTGGCAAATAACGATTATTTATCTTTTATCAATTGTAAAAATGCTTATGTATTTAACTCAAAAAAAAACCTGTAACATATTCAACAATTTTTTCCTTTTAAACGGTGCTAATATTACTCTTTTACACCAATTATTAACTACCGAAGAACACTAATAATAAAAATAACCACTTTATATTGTTACATCAAATTCTAACGAAAATCATTCAATTAACCATAACTAATCGGACATAGAACTGGACGCCGGGTCAGCATTAAGATCAAACCTGAAAACGACCTCGTTTCGTAGCACATCTCCGGCACTATTTTTCCGGCCACCCTCTTGAAACTGGACAAAATCCTCCACCTCAAAACCCATATCCACCATACCGGAATCCATCGCCGGCGCCGGCACCGACTTACCGACACAATCTCCGGCTTCTTTCTTCTGAAAATGATCAAACCCTTCTTGTAACCGGTTTATTATAGCCAAGAATTCCTCCAGCTCAGCATCTTTCGCCGTTACTCCAACGTTATAACGTTCCTTTTTTGCCCTGATTTTCTTGCTGGAACTTCTGCCGTCACCGTTAACCTCCGGCCGTTTTTTGTTTTCATTTTCCATTGAATTTTAAACGCAAAACGACGTCGTAGGCCGGTAAAGAAAAATATTAAGGAATGAGGATGATATTTGTCGGAGGTTTTGGGGAGTAGTTTATATTACAATGATGATGTCATGAAGTTAGGAATGTGTGACGTTTGATTCTTATTCGTGTCGGGAATCCAAAGTGATGACGTCGTCATTCAGCTGGAAATTTCTTTGAAAATTTTATAGTATGACTTTTTCTTTTCGTTTTTTATATTTATAGAAGCCGGTTAATGTACAAAATATGTTAATGTATGATGCGTATGTGAGATGTGATTTTGGTATTTTTGATCATCATGCGATTTGGGTTATTTTTATAAGATGCGAAAATGGTTTTTTATATAAACATGCGATTTATATAATTTTTTAACATGCGATTTCCCCTATATACAGTATATGTGATTTTGTTTTTTTTTAAACATAATGTGCGATTTGCCATCGCATACGCGTCATACGTTAAGTCCTCTTGTACGATATATTTTTTCTATATTTTAAATATAATACATATTAGTATACTATTAGTTAAAGTTAATTGAGCTTAAATATAAGTCACATGTAACCATTGGCATAAACACTAAAAAAAGCAAGCTCTAGTAGTTTCCATAAAGGAGCCTTTTCATTTTTTTAACAATGTCTTTTGCTGTAATGATGTTTCTTTTTTCTTTTTTGTGTATTTAGTTAGGTAATGTGTAGTCATACAGTCATTTAGGGGATGTTATACGTAGTGGCAAATCTTGAGATTTCTGACCTGTAGTTGAAAACGTATATATCTAAAAAATTATAAAACCGAGGGGTCTAAAACGTATATAACTAAAAATTCTATACGAAAACTACATACCGAACACTACCGAGCAAAAAGTTTAGGGGTCGGGCGCCCTTGGCCCCCACAAAGCTACGCCCCATGCCGCTCTCCCCCACCCGTGCACGTTATAAAGGGGGCGCTACCCCATGTTCGCCAGCATGCTAACGCTTGTTAAAGGGGTAAGAAGGTGAGGCCCATCCTTTTCAACCAATCAAATCTCTCCTCTTTATTTATTTTTTTGTTTTGTTTAATAGGGAGTTTTAAAGGAGCTTTAAATCATTGCATGCAAGTTAATGGAAGGGACTTTAAAGCCTCATATGTGACATGACACTGATATGACGCTGATATGACGTGATAAAGCCCCTAAAGATCACATCCTCCAGCCTTAAATTGTGGTAGTTTTTATTTGTGTATTATGTTCAAGTTTTCTAAATAGATAAAATCATGGTAAATCTGGTAGGTGTGGTAGTTTTTGTGGTAAGTGGGGTAGGTTTGGTGGTAAGTGTATGTTGTGTTTGATAGGCATGCATTTTGTTCTCAAAATTAATGCCAACAAAAAACATGTTTTGCACAAGTGGCTGGCATGTTTATTTTGTTAATTTCACCATTAGTAGTGTTTTTCTAAATATCAATCTTATCGTAAAAGTTTTGAAGGTTTTCCTATTTTTTATTGTTATATTTTGGTAATTTACTTGAAAATTTATGCTTTTAAATTAGAGGTAACATTGTAGAATAGTATCAAGTTTTAAAAGTGTTTCAATCAGGTCATTCAAGTTTCAAAAGTATTCCAATTAAGTCATTAAACATTCAGTTTTCATTAAAATTAAGGGTTTTTTTCATCCATTTCATAAGTAACTATGGTAATGTGGATTTTTGTTTCTTTTTTCCGTTTTATTTGATTCTAACGTCGAGTTATGACATGGATTTTAACTTTTTATTTTTATTTTTAATGTAATTAAAGGGTTTTTATTTTTAATAAATATAGATTCATATATTAAAATAATCCGACAATAGCATCTTAAAGCTCCACTTTTTTCTTGACACATGTAAAAAAGGACATGACTCGATTTGAATGTAAAGTTATCTAATTGAGACAAAAACGATACGAGTGACCTAATTAGAAAACTTTTAAAACTTGGTTATTATTCTGTGACATTTTCCCTTTAAATTATTTATCTTATTTTTGTATGTACTTTATATTCAAGATAATACAGTCATAAAAATAAGAAAGTATGGAGAACATGTGTTGTACAATTGCGTTTGTAATCTGAATAGTGAATGTTACTCTAGTCTGTATCTAAATTTACCTCAAATTAATGACAATATATGTCTTGTAAATAATTGAACCTTAATCTTCTTCTCAAAACATAAAAGCTTCTATCACCTAACCAAAAAGCTGGAATAGCTTATACAATTGCATTTAGTTTCAACATTTTATGAGTTGACAGATTTGGTTTTGAGTAAGCTTATTAGTCATAGTGAGTTTAGTATGTCTTAAGAACTCCCTACTTACCTTGAAAGAAAAACTCTTGGAGTGTAAAGATATTTAATAACGAATACGTTGATGCGTTTCTAAGGGTTCTAAGGGAGCCATCACCTATTGTTTATTGTACACTAGGTTCAAAGCGGTAAAGATTTCACTGGGAACATGAAGCAATCAATCGGGTAGCGTTGCTCTTGTTACGGAAACTCCTAATGTATCAACCAAATTGTAAAAACATGCAAATAAATGATGGGATATTTGTCGAACACCAACGATAATCAGTTACTTTAAATTTTTAGATCATTTTTCATGCAACTTAAATCAGTTCAGGGGCTTTTCACCGCCAAAAATCATTTGAGTTTTCAAAGGTGCTCGAAATCATAGTCTTGATCAAGTCTGCACTTTACACCTCCTAAACCGAACCAATGTAGGGGACTGCTACCTTGACATCAAATAAATAAAATCTCGATTGCGTAGGAGGCTCTTGAACTGAACAATAGTAAAAATTTAGCAAAAATAATCAATAAAACTCATAATAACCCATTGTAGATATGTAGGGGACCATCACCTTGAAATCAAATAAATTGAAACGTATTTAAAAAGGCCTGACAAAATTGTAAATTGTATATTTGTGACTTTGTCCATAGGCCCAAAGACCAAAGCCCAAATTAGGTATTAAAAAGTTAATGGACCATCATGTCAGTCGAAATGGATTCTAACAAACTACCTGGAGAATGAAATGGTGTGGGATGGGGAAAGGTATCCACATAGGCCCAACATTGGCGCACAAACACGCGATATCTTAGCAGGGTATTAGTGGAGTACCGTATGCTCATAAGTTTAATAGAGGTATTAGGTTCTAATTCAACTTTCACTTGTTTTTAGCTCTTTAATCCGCGAATGCCACATGTAAAGCGCAATATTTTTTTATTTAATCATCAGTGGCGAAGCTTGACATGTTCGACCGGGGGGGTCGAAAACGTATATACCAAAAAATTTCTATAGAACCGGGGGGTTAAAAACGTATATACCCAAACATTTCTATACGAAAACTACATATATAACACTACTGAGCGAAAAGTTCGGGGGATCGGGCGCCCTCGCGGCCCCTTCAAAGCTTCGCCAATGTTAATCACATTGGTTAACTACATATTAGTGAGACTCGTGAGTTTACTAGTAACAAATTCTCGTGGTCACAACAAAAAAATTAACTATTATCTTACACGATTTTTTTTGTAAAAATCGTGCTAAATGATATTAGTAATTATAAGGCGGATCGGATCATCTTTTCTTGTAAAATAAAATCTTGTAAAACAAAATTGTAAGGCGGTATGTATGATGTATGACGTAGTTTATGATGCATGTATGGTGTATGGATGACGTGTGAAAGCACGTGTTCTGGTGCAGACATGTTTCTGTGTTAAATAAAGGGTTCACTTGTTATTTTAGGATTTTGTATATTAAAGGGGGTGTTTGGTAGCATTTTAATGACCATTCAGATGCTACCTCTTAATGGTTTAAAACCTCTGAATGAATAAGAGGTAACCTCAAGTTTGAATGGTTAAGAGGTAACCTCTGAATGGTAAATCATCACATGTCACATTCTTCTACCTTTTCATTGGTAAAATTCTTAATAGTTCTATTAAGAGGTAGCCTTTTAATGACCATTCAGAGGCTAACAAACAGCCCTAAGTGTTTAGTAAACAAATACAAAATTCCCAAATAGTCTTTGGGAACTTTAAGTCCTGTATATGGGTGCATTATAACATCTTTTTTACTTTATATAATATTCAATAATATTGTAAGAAAATATCATATGTAACACAGGGAAAAAAGAACAAAAAATCTAACACGAAAAACAAAAATATTAAGCAAATAAAAAACTTGTTCCACATAGATATCAAAGTTCTAAACTAGATGGCCTTACTTTTAAATCAAGTTTTTAGTTAAATTTAAAATTTTATTGCACACAACCAACGTTTGTGAGTACACACGATTTTTTTTTTTTTTTAACTAAACACCAATTATATAAGTCAAACATGTTACAAACATCAATTTTCATCCCATTGCCACTACTAATCTCGTATTAGTTTTAGGCTGGAGGGTGTGGTATCATGTCACCTCAACGCCACGTCATGTCCACGTCACAGAGGGAGTGGCTTTGGCTGAAGATGGCGGCCCCTTTAACTTGCAGGGTGTGGCTTTGGCTGAAGATAGCGCCCCCATTTAACCACCATCAACTTCAAAAATGCCAAGGCTGCTCGTTAACGTGCTGGCGGAAGGAGGATGGCGCCCCCCTTTAACGACGACGGTATGAAGGTTGGTGCCCCCGGAGTGCTATGAATACAGATATGGCGGGGTGACGCCTCCTATACCCTCCGGCCTTAGAAAAGAAGGATGTTAATCAAATACCTTCAACTTGTTTTAGGCACATTTATTTTTGGTAAGATAAAAGAATTCAACAACTAAGCATGTAAAGAGAGCAACTATAGATGTGAAAAATATCAGTGAAATGCTCACTCAACACATAAGAAAAAATAATGATTACTTATGACAAATTTAATTTGTACGAGTTATCAACTTATCATATGTATCAACATAAATATGTTGGCTTATATATTATGGTCTTTCTTTATTAATTTTTTTTATAAACAATGAATTTAAATTAAACCAACTACGTGCAACAAACACAACACTACAGTATTTTTTATTAAAACCATTTTATTTAATATTTATTCATGTTTAGACGCTCTGAAAAAAGGTGGTGAATATTATATTGAGGGAGCAAAAGATTTGAGATATGAAAGAGTGAATAGACATATTAATTAGAAGCATGAAAGTCACGTGGCATCCCTGACAAGAGTACAAGACCCTCATTGACAAATTTAATTTATATAAAATATTACAAAAAATTCTTTTGCTTGGGGGACAAGTTGCTTTGCTGGGGTCACCCTCACCAACAATATCACAAGCTCTCCATCCATCCCCATTATTTTTCTATATACATATATATATTTTAGTTAAAGTTTATATATACAACAAAATGTATATTATTAGGTTAATGTAATCACACTTGACACTTATATGTAAGACTATTTAGTAGGTAAGTAGGTAACTACATATTTTTTAAACCTATGCAGGGCTCAACTTGTTTACATTTCTATGAGTAAATAAGCAGGAGCAAGCGCTATCGTAACCTAGCTAGCGCTACATCTTGCTAACGTCGTCTGAATTGCCTTGCAAGCGCTACATCTATATGGCAAGCCCACGTCGCCTTCGTCTCCCATTGTAGTCGCCTTCTTCATATGGCAAGCGCTACCCGTCGCTTGCACTACATTGTCTGACGATAACCTTGCCTGACCGCTTCCGCTCTGACTGAGCTGACCGTCCCCGGAGTCTTTCTCTCCGTCAAAGGGACTCTCTCTTTCTTGAACAAGCACGGCGCTATCAGGACAAAATCCTAGCAGAAGCAGAAAAAGAGGAAGAGAAAGAGGAGCGAACAGCCACTATCACATCTTGATTCTCTCCCAATTGGTTGGACCGTAGGTGCGATGATTTACTTCACGGGCGAGGTCTCTGGTTCAAGTCCAGGATGGCCCAGCTGCGCCAGGGAAAAGAATAGAAGAAGCGTCTGACTCTGTTCGAAGCTACCCATTGGCCGGTGAGGAGGCAGGCCACCCCTTAGTCAACTCCACTGAATAGCTGCCAAGGCCTGGAACGAGTACGACTAGGAAGATCAATAGAACCTAAACTTAGGTATGCACTTGCTGGCTGGTCGGTGAATAGCGGGGAGAAAAGAAAGGGCGGTAGATGATAATGAGAAAAGGCGCCGCGTCTGGGCGGGCGGGCGGAATGGATGAGCGAAAGGTGTCATGCCATGGAGTGGGTAATATCCCGAGTCTCATGTAAGACAACTAAATGCACCTCGAGGTGCTGCCGAGGAACTGAGGGACCTTCTCGAACACAGGATAGGTAATTGAGAGATAGAGCTAGCCTATTCGTTATGGGGAATCAATGCTCCGGGCCGAATAGAGCTTACCTACGGCACCTGGCTTTCTCCAATCTGACCTAGCTGGCGAGCGATCCCAGTTCGCGACAGAGAACAAGACAGCAAGCGAGCGTACCTTTGTTCGCTTCTTCTCCACCAAGCACGGAAGTTTAAGGATAACTGTAGGTCGGTGGCTACCTAAGGAAACTCCAGACGCCTTTGTCCGTCTTCCTGTAAGGGAAGATAAACCTCAGCAATAGGCGCTGCGGGTTCACCAGGATGGGTAGAGGTCGGGTCCGGTGCTACGCTGGTCTCGGAACTTCCAGTGGAACTGCTTCCAAATAAATCGGTCCACCGGAAGCCTCTTCCCTCACCTGATCCTAGGATAGGAGCGAGGCCAGTCGACTATACCGGAGAGGGAGAGGAGAAGGGGGCCTAACGAGCGGGAAAAGGGATATGTTCTCCTACGCAGGAATACCCCCGTTAGCCGGCTTTTGTAGCAAATTCTATTTGTTCTTCGCCGCTTTGGGTTGTGGGGCTTACTTCCTAGCCCGAGTGGGAATAGTGACTAGCGTTATAGGTCGTTGGGCGGCCGGAAAGGGAGTGTGAGATAGGCGGACGGGGAGTACGCAGCCGAACAACCGCAGGGGCTTCCAGCAGTGATAGCTGAACTAACCAGACGGGCCGCCCAAAACCTGGAGCTGACATTGAAATCGGAAATCAAAGTCGGACCCCGGCTATCCGAAGAAGGCAGACTGAAGCGGAGGAGCAGAAAATGCGCAGCAGGCTCGAAGACCCCTGGTTCTGGAAGGCACATGAATCCGAACGCTATGTTGAATGTGCGACAATGATAAAATACGTTTGGGCCCTGTGCGAAACAAAAAAAAATTGGGCCCCTCCCTATAATATAAACTCACCAATCATATATCAAAAAACCAAAATACGACTATATTTGTTATAAAAAAACAAAACAAAAGTAGCGTAGCAAAAAGAACTAAATATATCTAAACATACCCAAATTAGTTTGGCAACACAAACCTTTTCGTATAAAAAAAAATAGAACTAGATACTGAGTTTTTTAAAGTTTATATTGTAAATGGTTAAATGAGAAATAAAAAACCTACAAGAAAACATGTAAAGTTTGTTACGTAAATGATTTAATTGAGAAGAAAAAATGAATGAACTTGCAAATTTGTGGAGGCCCAAATTTAGATGTGAAAAATCAAAATTAAAATTAAAAAATAAGCTTGGAAAGTTACAATTAGTGTGAGCATAAATCAAAATTAAAACTAAAAAATAAGCTTGCAAAGTTGCAATTGATATAAGCACATGAGACTTTTTCCCCCTATTGATAAAACAAAACATCAATTAGAAATGAAAAACAGGAATGGGATCAAATACAAACACTTAAGTTTGTAAGAACCATAAGAACCAATACATAATTGACAAGTGTCCATCAATAAAAAATTAGTTTAGGGGTAATTTAGACTTTTTGACCATATTTATTTATAACTAATTAAAAATAATTACAAAAAATATAATCAGCACAACACTATATAATTAGCACAACATCATTAATCGTTCTTCATTATCAGCACATCGTCCTCGAATCGTTCTCCATTATCAACATAAACGACATTAGCACAACATCTTCAATCGTTCTCCATTATCAGCACACCAGATGTGCTGATTATATATACTTTTGGTGTTTGTTTGTATTATTTTGTAATTAACACATAATCAGCACCTTATTAGCACAAATATAAAACACCTTTTGTTAACTTTTTTTAAAAAACACTTTTATAAATACAAAAAGGTATAGCAATATGGTACTCATATTAAAGATAAAAAAATACTTGATTTTATGGTATATATTTTTAAAAAAAATAATGAAGTATATAAAAGTTATTTTAGTTTAAAAAACCTTGGTGGAATTTGTATTTAATAGAAAATGGTCAAATGACTAGCAATTTTACAAAATTACCCCTAATTTGTTAGTAGTAATTTTTATTATAAAAGTTTTATTTATAATCAATATCAACCCTTGATTTAAATTAACAATGGTTCAGATCTGTTCTTACGGTTCTTATAATTAGCACTGTTTGTACAGGATCTCAACCCATGAAAAACAAAAAAAGAAAAAAATTAATCAATTAGAAATGAAAAACAAAAAATGAAAGAACCGACTTAGAAATGAAAAACAAAAAAAGAAAAAAAAATAATCAATTAGAAATGAAAAAAAAAATGAAAGAACCGACAGGGGGAGTCGAACCCAGAAAGTCCCCTTTGAAATTAATTGCCCCATACATTATACATTGAGCCAAAGGAGTACCATGTATATTGTTTTCCTACAGCAAATTTATATATAAAATATATAGCAACTTTTAAACGATTTTGGGCCCCTAAATATTTTGGGCCCTGTGGCACCTCTTGCACAGGCCTAAATCCGGCCCTGTAAATAAGAACACGATAAACATTCAAGTATCACATAAGTTTAAGTTATTAATTATTATTAACAAAGAACACGATACAGATTCACGTACCACTGAAAAACCGAACCGTAACCGAAATAACCGAGAAAACCAAACTGAAACAAAAACCGGCTGTTCGGTTTTCTGATTTTTAATAACCAAAAATTTCGATTCGGTTTTCGGATAACCATTTTCAATAAGCGAAAAAAACCAAACCAATATGTTACAATAGTATGCTTAATCCATATATTTTTATGTTTAAGCTTAAGTTGTTTAAGTGTTTAACCTATGCTAGTAGAAATTATTAATTTTATTATTGAATGTTAAGTATTTAATATAAAAACTAAATGATACTCAAAGTGTTATAAAAGAAAATGTTTTAATAAATTTTTTTGAAAAAACATAAAAATAGATTAGAAAGTTATGTTTATGTGAACAATATTAATTAAAAATGTTAAATATAATAATTTAAATGCAAACATATAAGAAAGATTCTTAAATTCTGAATTATATTTTATATTTTTTGAATCTTACATAATTTTGTTTCAAAAAGCGAAATAACCGAACCGAACCGGTGTAAAAACCGAATAAACCGGAACCAAACGGTTTTAAAAAACTGAAAAACCGACATTTCAGTTTCTGTTTTAGTTTTACCCTAAAACCAAACCGAACTAAACCGTACACACCTCTAGTGTATGACCAACAACCGAGATTAGATGATTGTTTTCGTGTCCTCGTTTATAGTTTTTGATCGTGTATATGCGATTTATTTGATTATCTTTTATTAAGATCGCTCAAATATCTTTAAACAATAGGTTTTAGTATCACACATTTAATATTTTTTTACAACCTCTTTTAATTTTTTTTTTCTCCTTTTCTGTTTCTCTCTGACTTTATGTTTTAGTATCACACATTTAATATTTTTTTACAACATCTGTTAAATTTTTTTCTCCTTTTCTCTTTTTCTGTTTCTCTCTGACTTTATTCAACAATGATTCACAATGGTTATTGGCATAGTTCAAAGTGGTTACCGAGTACACATGATAATTTATGATTGTGTATCATACGAATCTAAGCAACGATCAAAGTATGACAAATTTAGTTAACACTAGAGCACGAAAATATCTATGGCTGGCAACACAACTTGGAGATATTATGTGTAGCAGTTGCGGTTTGGAAGATGAGGATGTTGTTCACATTTTGTTTTCTTGTATGTGGGCTAAAGCAATCTAGTTGAATGTGTGGAATTGGTTAAAATTAAATGGGGTAGACACCCTGTCGACTAGAGGAGTTGAAGCCATTCACGCAGTTAAAAATCTAAATGGGTCAAACGAGTGGAAACGTATGATTGAAGGTGTGTTATTTTCAATGATGTGGGAAATATGGAAGTATAGAAATGCTAAGATTTTCAAAGGGATATGGGAGGCGGTCCCAAAATGGTAGATGGAATTAAAGAAGACTCTTTTGTGTGGATTGAAAACAGGTCTAAGTTCGGGAATCTTGATTGGGATCGTTGGTGTGACTTTAATATTAGAGACTTGGTTATGTAGATTTCTATTTTCTTGTATTTCGGAAGTTCCGGCTTCTAGTTGGCCCCTCCTCTTGGCAATAAATTATTGTCGTCGGTTGTTAAAAAGAGTTGAATAACCTGAATTTACATAAACATTTGTTTGTAGTTGTGTTACACGCAAACTATTTCTGAAATTTCACTTTAGATCTTAAAACTCCTAAGCCTAATTTAGACTCACCCAATTTACTGTAAGAATTCTCTCATCTATTTCTCATACGACGAAAACCCAACTATTACACTATGTTGGATTTAGCTTTTGTTGGTGCACTACATCTCTTGATTTCGTCTTAGATCGAGTCTTACACTGAAATGTATAGATTAGGGATCGAATTACGAGAAAATAGGAGGTTGTATAGAATTTGGGCTTAGGTTCGCTCATTTGGCCCAATTAACCTTAGGTCCGCTCGAACGGTTAAACGTCTGGTCCGCTCTTAGGTCATGTATGTGGGTTCGCTCGAGTGACACAACAGGTTCGCTTATTGGGCCTGTCTAATAAGCGAACCGAACAGCCTATATATAGCTGCTGTTCGAGCGATCCAGTAGGTAGTTGTGATTTCCACGCCGAAGCTCTGCCGGTGTGAGATTTGGACTGTACAACTTGTCAAATCAATACGAAAGGTGATTAAGTGAACTGTGTGCTATTTTCTACCTTGTTTTCTTGTTATTCCGCACCTGAATTCAAGGAGAAACCTCTGAACAACTCGTTTAAGTCAGATCTACGATCCTACAGCTTTCAAGTTATATAGTTAGCTTGAGACTTGAGTGAAAACAAACTTTGATTAGCTTGGCCAATTCCAAATCTTTTGCCAAACTCTTGAATTTTATTTGAGAACAAGATATCAACTACTATATGTTCTTCTTGAACATAATAAAATCGTTTTATTTTTAGAGATATATTATAGTTTCTTAATTATAGGAACATAATATTTGTTTGATCTCAATTGTTATTTCCTCTTTAGGACGTGGTAATGGTGGGGCTTGGGTTGGACATTGGTTGACACGTGGAATGGGGTGGCAGACATGGCTAAACCCACATTGAACACGGTATGACCGGGGCGTGGGTTTGGTGGGCTGGCCGGCTGGGCTGACCCGCTGGGCGGGCAGATCCAATATGATTTAAAACACAAATTTAATTTTTTTAATATTTTTAAATAAAGAAAATTACAAAAAAAGAAAATTACAAAAAAAAAAAATCCTAACTTTTATATTTGCTTTTTATCTCTTCTCTCAACGCCAAGACTATTTCTAACTCGTCACCCTGTAGGTGATCAATCGGCTGGGATAGAATTTTCAAATCATCCCGTCTTTGTTTCAGGGCATCTCTAGCGGCATCTCTAGCTTCTTTGCTCCTTCGTATTTCGGCCCTTTGTTGTTGGAATACGTTGAATGTATCCAACTTGCATGAAATGTCATCCAACTGGTCGCTGTATATTCCCCTACGCGAGCCAGAACTCCCAGCTGAAGGCGATGCCGTTTGTTTTTGAGCACGCCTTCTTGAGGCATTTCTTCCATGCTCGGGCCGGTTTGGGCTTGACGAATCATCCAAAAGGTCCTCAAACTCTTGATCTCGTGCATCAGATTGGGCTTGGGACGAGGCCCTTGACCTTTTGGAAGACGAGTTAGTTTCACTACCAATGGGGATATTCACCCACTTTGGATGAAATTTACAAATCTCCCAACAATGCATGAAACGGAAGTCGGTCTTCATATTTGATTTGAATGCAACCACTGCATTTGTCAAAACGTCGGCTTCGGTTTCACCACTTTTAGGGTTTTGCTTTGCTTTATTTAAAAACTCACTAAATTTTGTAAGTTGGGAGCTTATCTCGCTCCACTTTGAGGATAAGATATCGTTTTCACGATAAGTCTCCTTACCCATTTCTTCATGGAATTTCCTACTAACCGATTCCCACAGGGCGGTTCGATGTTGCGAATTTCCTATTTTAATAAAAAAATATTAATATATTACAAAATCATATAAAAAATAACCATTCCATTAATATAAACTAAGGTTAAGAATACCTAAAGTTGAATGTTGAGATTGTTCACACCAACCCCTCGCCAATGCAACTTCTTCAGCATAGACCCATTTTTGTTGTTTTCGTTTGGCGGTTTCAACTACTTTATCCTCCTCGGTTTTTTTCTTATGACTTCTTTTTTTGATGGGTTTCGATGCGGAAGGACCCCCTTTGGGTGGTTGAGTTTCGGGAAAGGATTCGTTTTGTGAAAGGTCGATGGAGGTTGGTGAAAGGTTGATGGGCGATTGGGAAAACGGGGTAGGTATTGAATCTTTGGTGTGTGGGAAGTTAGTAAATACACGATTCCCGATATACGATGCATAACCCGCAATGTCGGGCATAGGAGAGTGTATGAAAAATGGACGAGCTATTGGACGAGTGGGTGGTGGGCTAGGATTATTTTCTTGGAATCCATATGGGTTGCTCGGGTCAAAAGGACGGTTGTAAGGATGCATTTTTTTGTTTTGTAGTAGGAGAATTGAAGATGTATAGAAGATGTGGTTGAATGTGGTAAAAAATGGAAGTAAAATGTGAGTTTTATAGTGAAAAAATGGAAGAAAAAATAATTTTTTTAAATATAGCCATTGGCCAACGGCTAGCCCAACGGATCTTTTCTTTTGGCCATTCACAAACCGCCATGTCACCTTGGTCCCCCGCCCCACGCCCGGCTTGAAACCCAAGCCCCAAGGGGCCACGCCCCAACCCAAGCCCACCCGGGGTGGTGCCTTGGGTGTTTTCCCCCAACCTACGCCCCAACCCAAGCCCCATACCCCACGGTCTTATAAACGTTTGTACCTCATTCAAAGGAAATAAGAAAACTCCCTGATTTACCAACTTGTTTATGGTATCACAGTAGGAAAACCATTAAACCCTGAACATACCCGCTGCCACCATCCTCTATGGCCGACAATGACGATACCAAGAAGGCCAAAAGCAGTTTCGGAAGCCCATCGAGCATGATTCCCCTTACTACCTCCATCCTTCAGATTACCCAAGGCAAATGCAATTTAACGATCTCTTAATGAATAACAACTACATAGATTGGTCACAAGAGATGACCAATTTTCTTTTTAACAAAACCAATTTTGGTTTTGTTAATGGTATCATTAAGAAACCAGATAAAGATTTGACCGACTTCATGTCGTAGATGAGATGTGACACCATGATCAAAGGATGGCTCAACACCGCCATGGATAAAGAAATCAAAAATAGTGTTAAATATGCTAACTTAACAGAGGACATACAAAATGATCTCAAGGAGAGGTTCTCGAAAGAAAGTATTCTAAGAGCCCATGAACTTAAGCAATCCCTAAGTTTCATTTGGCGAGATCGGCATTTTGTCTCAACATATTACACAAGGCTTTGTGTGTTGTGGGATGAACTACAACACATCCTGACAACACTAAGATGTTCTTGTAAACTATACGCTTGTATGGTCGGAAAAAGGATGAGTGAGATGAAAGAAAAGTAAAGACTATATGAGTTCCTTTCTTGGGTTGGATAGTGATTTTAATACCACTAGAACCCAAATCCTAGCTATGAGGCCCATGACACACACTTCGACTCTTGCGTCAGCCTACCATTTAGTCTCCGAAGACGAACAACAACGATGCATTGCCTCAAGAAAGAAAACAAGTAGTGAAAATAGCCGTCAAGGTCATAGCTCCTCCCAAACGTGACACAAACTAACGCCCCAATCCTATGTTGAAATAGAACAAAAGAGCCCTTATCGAATAGGTGGAACACTGTACCTTCTTCGATATAGATAGTTTGGTGACGGGGAAAAAAAGGGAGAGAAAGGTAAACCTAGAGCTGCTGCTTGTATGGAGTCAGATGTGAGTCTTTTACTAGGGTTTACGAGCGAGCAATACAAACAATTTATCCACATGTTCTCATGTGGATCCAAGCCCAACATTGGAGCAGTTGCTAACATGGTTCATTCACCTCCCATTGCCAATGCAACAGGTAACTTTAAAGAAAGTTGGGTAGTTGATTTAGGGGCCATGGGGCATATTACCCTCATTGCTCCTATCCTTGAAAGTAGAATAAAAAACCCACATGAACTCTCGGTTACTATACCTAATGGGGAACGTGTATCCGTTGAAAGGAAATGAAAACACCTCCTGCCAAATGAGAGAAATTGGAGTAGTCCTTTACGTGCCAAATTTTAATTGCAACTTATTATCTATCATGAGATTATGTTGTAACAACCCTCGAGAAACATCCCTAAACGCTCCCAGATACACCCCGTATGTGAAAAACGGACCCGAATAACACTTTGATTTATGAAAAGCAAATAAATTAGTGTTGTCGCGACCTGCGACAGCCTGTTACTTGTGGATCACCTGTGCTGCCACATGTCCCTACATGTGTCAACCCTATACGCTGACTCAGCAACCCTAAAACCGCCCTATAGTTCCTCGCGGCCGCGATGGAATTAAAGGAGGCCGTCGCGGGGCGCGACAGCCTGCTCGACCAGCTATAAAAGGGGCAGGAATCGGCCATTTCAATCGTTCAAAATTTTCTACTTCTCTCTCAAATATTATAGGCTAAAATTATAGCCAAATACCCCCAAGAAGCGAAGCTCTGCCTCGTTGTAAGTACTATAACCCTGCTATTACCCTACACGATTGATCTAGGATTCCGTAATGCATGTCGGCTCTGCCCAACTCATTCATTGGAATTCTGTCTCGTGTGTACACCCGATTGATTTAGGATTCCGTTATGCATGTCGGCTCTGCCCGACTCAGTCATTGGAATTCTGTCTCGAGTTGTACGGTTAATGTGAATTGGGTTATTTTACTAAGACGTGCGCATTATATATATTCATAGCAACTCAAGGAAATAATAACCAGGTGTCACGGCCCTAGCCCCGGTTTGACCCGGTCAAGAGCCGCGGGACAGGAATCCCGTGGTATTTAATTTAGGCGACAACGGAAGTCTTTAATACAGGATTTTTAATACTAAAAATGCCCGTTTACTTTATTACATAAGTTGGGGATAAAACCCTGTAATTTACAATAAAGGGATTTCACTGGGAAATCTTTATTTTACAAAACATGTTTCTTTATTTATTTATATTGAGCCACTTCCTTAAGCTTGCAGTGCTTCACGGCACTTTTCCTGGATCACAACAAATCACCTGAAACATGTTTGAAAAAGGTTTTGTCAGCGGGAAATACTGAGTGAATCATTCATTTTGTCTTAAAATGACACATTTGTTATAATTTACAGTATTAAGAGCGATTACAATGTTTCGGTTTATCAACCAACTACCCACAGTATTTGTCACTCGACCAGCCATCGGTAGCCTCATTGTCCGATGGTGTCTGTGACTATGGTCATATCACCCCTTGGCTAACTCGTTGTCCAATGGTGACGGTTATCAAGTAATATATACAAAACCCCACATACCGGCTGTAATTTGGTGATTACAAAGACTTAATCCCTGTAATTATAACTTTGAAAATAACTTGGAGTTTTGTAAATCAGTTGATAAAAAGAGAATGACTCACATTGCAGATTTATGCAAGCAGAGCTTAGCCTATTGATTAGCCCGTTAACCTAAGTTAAATAACAATGCACACGAACGGGGTTAGTAACTAATACAACATTTACGATAACTCACGAGATTAAACCCTCACAACGAATGACAAAGCGCGATACTTAAACATCCAGCAGATTCACAACGAATGACAGAGTATAGCCCGAGTTCAGACTACACTCAAACACTCTGTCGGAATCACGACGAATGACAAAGTATAAACTCAATTTGAGCGGCACCTAAACATCCGTTGGATAGTTTCAATCGATCGGACATTGGATCGTAATAGCGATCGAGTTATTACCCTCTTATCGCGGCAACACTTCGTGAATCGTGTGTGTTTTTGGACTGTTTTTACTATAACTCAGTGTATATAACGAATTTCTTCGTCGTTTCAACTCCAGAATTCAAGTCCCAAACACCCCTATTTGTACATAAAATTTGACCCCCTCGCGTGACGCGAGGGATACCCCTATGGGCGTCGCGTGGCGCGAGGGGTCACTATCTACCATAGGGTAGCCCCGTGTGTTTGTAGGCTTGCTGAGTCGACGGAATTGTAAAATTCAATTTTGACAGCTTTTTATTTGGATAATCGTAACTAGGGAAACCCCCCCCCCTGAGTTTTAGGGGCCCTAATCCTGATTCTGATTGTTCTGAAAATTTTAGGGTTTATGCAGAATTACTTGGGTTTCTCAATTAGGGTTTCCTTTATTGGACAATTAACATAATAAATATTTATTTTAGTGAGAGTTGTTACATCCTCCCCACCTTAACAAAAATCTCGTCCTCGAGATTTACTGGAATAGATGAGGATATTTTCGCTTCATTTCTGATTCCAGCTCCCAAGTATATTCTGGTCCTTTCTTTGAATCCCATTTGACTTTGACTAATACTAGTCGTTTGTGCTTAAAAACTTGATCTTTCTATCTTCTATTTGCAGTGGTTTCTCCATAAATTTCAACTTTTCGTTTACCTCTATATCTTGAAGAGGTACTACCAGGGATTCGTCCGATAGACATTTCTTGAGATTGGATACATGAAACACATCATGTACTCCAGCTAGTTCTTCTGGTAGTTGTAAACGATAAGCAACTGGTCCTATTCGTTGGATTACCAGAAATGGTCGTACGTACCTTGGACTCAGCTTTCCTTTCTTACGGAATCGTACAACTCCTTTCCAAGGAGAAACTTTTAAAAGTACTTTGTCTCCGACTTGAAACTCTAGTGGCTTGCGGCGATTGTCTGCATAGCTTTTCTGGCGATCTCGAGCCGTCTTCAGTCTTTCTTTGATTTGAGTTATCTTGTCAGTGGTTTCTTGCACAATTTCAGGACCTGATAATTGATTTTCTCCTATTTCTGCCCAACAAACTGGAGTTCTACATTTACGTCCGTACAGTGCTTCGAATGAGGCAGCTTCAATGCTTGAATGATAACTATTGTTATAGGAGAATTCAATTAAGGGTAAGTGGTTATCCCAGTTACCACCAAAATCTATCACACATGCTCGGAGCATGTCTTCCAGGGTTTGTATCCTTCTTTCACTTTGTTCGTCTGTTTGTGGATGATATGCAGTACTTAAATTTAGTCGGGTTCCCATTGCTTCCTGAAAACTAGTCCAGAAATGGGAAGTGAAACGACTATCCCTATCCGATACAATGGAGAGTTGGACTCCATGTAAGGATACTACTTCGTCCACGTACAGCTTAGCTAACCTTTCCATGCTAAAGGTTTCTTTCATGGGTAGAAAATGAGCTGATTTGGTTAATCGATCCACAATTACCCAAATCGCATCATTACCTTTTCTGGTTTTGGGTAACTTAGTAACAAAGTCCATTGTTATGAGTTCCCATTTCCATACAGGTATTTCTAGTTGTTGAAGTAGACCTGAAGGTTTCTGGTGTTCTGCCTTTACTTGCGAACAAGTAAGACATTTAGATACATATTCAGCTATATCCTTTTTCATTCCTATCCACCAAAAATTATTCCTTAAATCTTGGTACATTTTATTGTTACCTGGATGCATGGTATATCTAGATTTATGGGCTTCTTCTAAAATCTTATTTCTTAATTCTCCTTGCTTAGGTACCCAAATTCTTTTCTTATGGAATCTCCAAATTCCATTATTTCCTTGTTCTAACTCTTTTATTCGTCCTTTCATTCCTTCAGCATTGTCTTCGATTGCTGTTTCTTGAACTTCCTTTAATTGTTCCATTAAATCTAACTGCAGATTTAATCTAAGAGCACGACTTCGCTTTTTCTTTTCATGATACTTATGACTTAAAGCATCTGCGACTACATTTGCTTTTCCTTCGTGATATTGAATATCACAGTCGTAGTCACTTAGGATTTCCATCCATCTTCTTTGCCTCATGTTTAATTCCTTCTGCCCAAATATGTACCTTAGACTTTTATGATCTGTATAAACAGTAAACTTACTTCCATACAGATAATGTCTCCAGATCTTAAGGGCAAAAAATATTTAATTCTAAGTCATGATTCGTATAATTCTCCTCGTGCTTCTTTAATTGTCTTGAGGCATACGTAATTACCTTATTGCGTTGCATTAGCAAACATCCAAATCCTAATTTTGAAGCATCACAATATACTTCAAAATCTTCAGTTCTTTCTGGCAAGGCTAAAATTGGAGCATTTGTTAAACTTTGCTTTAAAATCTTAAAAGCTTCTTCTTGTTTAGGTCCCCATTCAAACTTAACTGCTTTACAGGTTAGCTTAGTCAATGGTATAGCTATCTTAGAAAAATTCTTAATAAATCGTCTATAGTATCCAGCTAAACCTAGAAAGCTTCTAATTTCCATAGCCGTTTGCGGAACCTTCCATTTGGTGATTGCTTCTATTTTAGAAGGATCTACGTGAATACCTTCGTGATTTACCATATGTCCTAAGAATTGCACTTCTTGTAGCCAGAATTCACACTTCGAGAATTTGGCGTAAAGCATTTCCTTCCTTAACAAAGTTAAAAGTGCATGCAGGTGCTCACAATGTTCTTCCTGACTTTTGGAATAAATAAGTATATCGTCGATGAAGACAATTAGGAATTTATCCAAGTATGGTTTACAAATCCGATTCATCATGTCCATAAATGCTGCAGGAGCATTTGTTAGTCTGAAGGGCATGGCTGTAAACTCATAATGACCATACCTAGTTCTGAAAGCAGTTTTAGGTATGTCTTCCTCTTGTACTTTCAATTGATGATATCCGGAGCGTAAGTCTATCTTAGAAAAATACCTAGCTCCCTGGAGTTGATCAAAAAGATCGTCAATCCTAGGTAATGGGTATCGATTCTTAATTGTAACCTTATTCAGTTCCCTATAATCGATACACATTCTCATCGATCCATCTTTCTTTTTCACAAACAACACTCGTGCTCCCCAAGGGGATGAACTAGGTTGTATAAATCCTTTGCTTAGTAATTCATCTAATTGTTTCTTAAGTTCTAGCATTTCTGTGGGTACTAACCGATAAGGTGCTTTGGCTATTGGTGTAGTTCCAGGAATTAGATGAATTCTAAATTCTACTTCCCTATCAGGTGGTAATCCAGGTAATTCTTCTGGGAATACATTGGGATATTCTGAGACTATGGGAATTTCTTGAAGTTCCTTTCTCTTAGTGTTAATGATTACTGTAATTATATACACCATTGCCTGTTTTCTTGAATAACTGGCCAACTTTATTGTTGAAATAAATTTCAATGGTTTTCGTGGCTTATCTCCTGTAATTAAAATCACTTCTCCTGTAGGGGTACGGATTTCTACGGAATTCTTATCATAAAGGATTCGAGCATGGTTGGCTATTAACCAATCCATTCCTAACACCACATCGAATCCGACTAACTTCATAGGTAACAGGTTTGTATAAAACTTATGGCCTAATAGTTCTATCTTTCCTTCTTGCAAAACCTTATCTATGTTAACAGAATTCCCATCTGCCGTTTCGACTGTAAAAATCTGCCTAAGGGTGGTTAATGGTAAATTAAGAGCTTGGCAGAATGAAGTATTGATAAAACTTTGGTTTGCACTAGAGTCAAATAATACTTTTGCATACACATTATGCACTTGGAACGTACCAGCTATCACATCTGGAATGAGTTCTGCTTCTTGAGTGGTTAGTTGGAATGCTCTGGCATTCTTCTTAGTAGCTCCATTGGCAGTCTTGGCTTTGTTGTCTGCTAGTTTAACCAATTTAGGGCATTCGGTTTTGAAGTGCCCAGCTTCTCCACAGTTATAGCAGATCCTGGTCTTTTTCCTACAATCTTCCTCACAATGTCCTATCATTTTGCAAAAGTTGCAGGTCACATTGCATCTTCCAAAGTGTTTCTTTCTGCAATTTCTGCAGCAAGGAGGAGATGAGGGTTGCCCAGTTCCTCTTTTCTTGAAATTACCCACACGAATTCCTTGGGTAATCTTTTGAGCCAATTCCTTCTTTCGATCTTCTTCTCTTGTGCGCACCAGTTCATCAGTTAGGGTATTAGCTAATTCCACAGCATTGTCAATAGTGCGAGGTCTCGCAACTTTAACGATATTACGGATTTCGCCAATTAATCCCCAAATATAGCGAGAAATGAGTACCGGTTCTGGCGAAGCCAGTGTTGGTACCACTCTAGCATATTCAAAGAAAGTCGACGTATATCCTCGACAATCTACACCTACCATCCGATGGGTTAGGAATTTATTTGCCATTTGTTCCTTTTCATACTCGGGACAAAATTTTCTTTCCATTAGCTGCTTAAATTCTTCCCAATTCATGGCATAAGCCATATTTTTGGCTTGAAGTACCGTATTCCACCATTCTAGTGCTCCTTCTTTAAAAAGATGCGATGCATACATGACCTTATCTTCTTCGGCACATTTACTTATCATAATTACTGCTTCGGTTTTCTCTAACCAATGTAGTGTCGCAGTCGCCCCTTCATTGCCTGCAAATTCAGCTGGTTTACAAGCAAGAAATTCTTTATAAGTGCAACCAGGCGTTGCAGCTTTCATTTTCTTAGGAAGTGGGGCCTGCCGTGGATCATTGTTGTGATTATCATGATTGCCGCCTCCATTTACGCTATTACGGAAGTTATCTTCTTGAGTACGTTTACTAGGAATGATTTGTTGAGGTTCAGCAGGTTTCTGAGCAGCAGCCAGAATTGCTGGAATACTATTGGCTATCCCTTGAGCAACGATATTCTCGATATCTTGTCTAGTCATAAATTGATTTTCCTGATTTTGCTCAGATTGATTCACTTCATTAACAGGTTCATTACCAGCGTTTTCCTTCTGGTAATTGTTATAGGTGTAAATTATTAGTGTCAAATAATCAATAATCAAATATACAATTCAATTACACATAATCACACAAACTTTTACAACACATGTATAGCCAAAATTGTCGACTTCTCGACTTCCATTTTTTATAGATTATATTAGGCATCCATACACACTGTTTATCTTACAATGTTTTATTCCTGAGTTATTTTACAGAGTTATATTTTTGTTAATACTGTTATTATAATCTCCCAACCCCACTATTCCTTTGTCAACTGGCATTTTAGTAGCGATGCTCCCTCTCGTCGTATTTCCAGGAGATTTGTTCTCCCATTTCCCGGATCCTATTCCCTGTACCTATCAGTTCTTCGTCAAAATGGCGGAGTTCGGCTAGGTTCCCATTACTCATCGGTGGGTTTGGTATAGGTTCTGGGTCGAACTGAGGGAAAAAGGTATAAGGGTTATTAAGAAGGTTTTGAAACTCCCAGTCATTAGTCCACCACTCATCCATTTCTCCTAAAGGTCGGGTGTGGATCAAAGGGTCTGGAATGGCTGGTTCTAAATTCATTGGAAGTTGGGTTTCAACAGGATAAGGGTATAGATTGTTGGTGATAGGTCTAATGACATCACAGCTTGCCATAGATGATCTAATTCCTCCTGGAATGTAAATTCTTCAGTTTGCTTGGAACTTTCCCCGATTTCTATTCCCGTTTGCCTAGAATTTTCCCTGATTTCTATCTCTGCTGGCCTAGAACTCTCTCCGGTCTTGATCCCTTTTCCTTTATCCATAGGATTTTCTATTTTGGGAATTTTCCTAGTTGCTGGTTTCCTCCTGCGCACTTTCCTCCATCCTACATATCTTCTTCTTTTCTTAGGCTTTGCTTTCTCCGGAGGTGGAGCTTGAAATTCCATAGGTTCCTCCAAATCAGCAATGTAACCAGTGAAGTCGTTGGAAACTTCTATTGGTACAAGATAGAGATTGAGATTCTGAAGGGCTTCAGATAACTCATTCATGCTGTTTAGCATATATGCAAAATGCACACAAAATGCTAAGTTAAAATTTTATAACAAAATTTCACAAATAACATTTAAGTATTATTTGCATACCGTGTAATTATTTAATACAAAGAACAACTGAAATTTAAACACACTAGGATTTACTGTAACTTATTTATTTACGGGATAACTTTTTTTAGAGCTTCTGGCTTGTAGGTACTATAGGTACTAATACTGATTTAAAGGTTTGCATTCACTGCTACAGTGGCTAACATGTAAAGATCTGCCCATTTTTCATCTAATTTGTCTTCCCAAGGTGGATTATTTCCTATTTCCTGGGTTTCCGGATTAAACCTCACTTTCTTTGGTTGGGATTTCTTTCCTTTCTCTTGACTTTTCCTAATAATCAAATTTCTTTTACTGGGAGAAAGTGGCATTTCAAACTGGGCTTTACGGACAAATATTCCTTCATCCATATCTGCTGGGTATTTTGAGGAAGTTACTTTTTCTTTAGGTGAAGTATCTAATTTATGATAGATAGCCGAAAGGCTTTGTTTACCCATACTGTAACTAACAGATAGACAGTTAATAAAACACATAATCACAGAATGAAAATCAGAAATTTAAGTATTTCCCCAAATACTTTAATAGGCTTAAATCAGTGGCTCTGATACCATCTTTTCCTGTCACGGCCCTAGCCCCGGTTTGACCCGGTCAAGAGCCGCGGGACAGGAACCCCGTGGTATTAATTTAGGCGACAATGGAAGTCTTTAATATAGGATCTTTTATACTAAAAATGCCCGTTTACTTTATTACATAAGTTGGGGATAAAATCCTGTAATTTACAATAAAGGGATTTCACTGGGAAATCTTTATTTTACAAAACATGTTTCTTTATTTATTTATATTGAGCCACTTCCTTAAGCTTGCAGTGCTTCACGGTACTTTTCCTGGATCACAACAGATCACCTGAAACATGTTTGAAAAAGGTTTTGTCAGCGGGAAATACTGAGTGAATCATTCATTTTGTCTTAAAATGACACATTTGTTATAATTTACAGTATTAAGAGCGATTACAATGTTTCGGTTTATCAACCAACTACCCACAGTATTTGTCACTCGACCAGCCATCGGTAGACTCATTGCCCGATGGTGTCTGTGACTATGGTCATATCACCCCTTGGCTAACTCGTTGTCCAATGGTGACGGTTATCAAGTAATGTATACAAAACCCCACATACCGGCTGTAATTTGGTGATTACAAAGACTTAATCCCTGTAATTATAACTTTGAAAATAACTTGGAGTTTTGTAAATCAGTTGATAAAAAGAGAATGACTCACATTGTAGATTTATGCAAGCAGAGCTTAGCCTATTGATTAGCCTGTTAACCTAATTTAAATAATAATGCACACGAACGGGGTTAGTAACTAATACAACATTTACGATAACTCACGAGATTAAACCCTCACAACGAATGACGAAGCGCGATACTTAAACATCCATCGGATTCACAACGAATGACAGAGTATAGCCCGAGTTCAGGCTACACTCAAACATTCTGTCGGAATCACGACGAATGACAAAGTATAAACTCAATTTGAGCGGCACCTAAACATCCGTTGGATAGTTTCAATCGTTCGGACATTGAATCGTAATAGCGATCGAGTTATTACCCTGTTATCGCGGCAGCACTTCGTGAATCGTGTGTGTTTTTGGACTGTTTTTACTATAACTCAGTGTATATAACGAATTTCTTCGTCGTTTCAACTCCAGAATTCAACTCCCAAACACCCCTATTTATACATAAAATTTGACCCCCTCGCGTGACGCGAGGGGTACCCCTATGGGCGTCGCCTGGCGCGAGGGGTCACTACCTACCATAGGGTAGCCCCGTGTGTTTGTAGGCTTGCTGAGTCGACGGAATTGTAAAATTCGATTTTGACAACTTTTTATTTGGATAATCGTAACTAGGGAAACCCCCCCCCCCTGAGTTTTAGGGGCCCTGATCCTGATTCTGATTGTTCTGAAAATTTTAGGGTTTATGCAGAATTACTTGGGTTTCTCAATTAGGGTTTCCTTTATTGGACAATTAACATAATAAATATTTATTTTAGTGAGAGTTGTTACACCAGGAGAAACAACAGGAAGCTATAATATTATCAGGAAGCCTGTAGAAATACCTAAGTCTGTAAATGTGAGTCATTCTCTTTTTCTACCAAACTGTTTTACAAAACCTCAAATGTTTTAAATTATACTTAACAGTAATCGAGTATTTGTAAGTCTACAATTGATGTCGGTATGTTGGGGTTTTGTATACAAAATGTCAAAAGACGTTACATTGGACAAAGAGTTAGCCAATGAGTAATATAACCCACAGGTCGGGTTGACAGTACTGAATGAGTAATTGAGTAGATATAAGCAGATGTAATTGCGGAAGCCCTCAATACTGTACAATGATAAAATTGTTTTGATTAAACTGAGATGCACTCACCAGTATTTCTTCTTGATAAAATGTTTTTAAAACGTGTTTGAGGTAAAAAAAAAATGTGAAAGCCAATAAAAGCCAGCTGGAGAGCACTGAAGGCTTAGAAAAGTGGCTATAAAAATTACCTAAATAAAAAAAAGAATTGTTTTCAATAATTAGGGTTTACCCCTATAAATACATTATCAATGGAAAAATCGGGGGTTATCACACTTGTTTATTATAAATGTATTATTAGAAAAACTTGGGTTTTATCCCATTTATCTATTCTAAACATTTTGGTGTTTAACTCTGATAAAAATATTTCCTAACTACGGTCCTGATGAAACTTTTCGCTGCCAAATTAATAAACATCGATACCATCTGACTGGTTCGCGGCTCCCGCTCCCAGGGTGGGGTCTGGGGCTGTGACAGAAGGTGGTATCAGAGCTATGCCACTGGTTTAAGCCCTTTAGGTGTTCTTCCCATACCTAAACCTTAACCATTTATGTTAGGAAATTAATAACTTATATGTTATCCTCTGAACATAAAAATCTTAAAATGTTTATTATGTCATTTACCGAATTTTGAATTCCCAATATATGTAACCATTATCTGTATCCTACAGTTATGGTATATTTAATTATGCTATATTTAAAATTTTATATAAATATATAGGTAATATATTAATAATGTTATGTCTTGTCAATTTTTATGATATATTATATATCATATATTTATATGAATAAAATTCAATATAAATTTTATAACATTATAATAATACTATGATAGTAACATTAATATCTTCATATTAATATAATATACGATAACACAATTCAGGTATGATACTCCAAAAATATCATAATTAAGATAATATGTGTTATACCTAAATGATTTTATGTCATTTAAATTCTCAGTAGGTGTAACCCGTATTTGTATCTTACAGTATGTTATGCTATAAATATAAAGGAGATATATTCATAATATATCTAAATTTTGTGATATATATATCATACCCATATATTTATGTGAATACAATTCAATATAAATTATAATAATATTATGATATTGATATTAATATCTTAATTAAAGATATAAGATAACACCTTTAGGTATGATGTCACTGAAATATCATAATATAAAATATTATTCGATGCAAGTAGTATATTTTATGATTTATGATATAACCCAAAGTTTTACTCGACTTAAATATATATATATATATATATATATATATATATATATATATATATATATATATATATATATATATATATATATATATATGTTTTTGTCAAACTTTTGACAAAACATTTAATTATATTAACTTTGTTAAGATATAATATTTCAGCATACTTAAAACAGGTTTATTGTTTAAATACAATAATTAAAAACATGATTTTCATAATAACCCTTTGAAAATATTATTCATATGTACATTTTCTGAAAAGTGTATATATATATATATATATATATATAAATATTTTATAACCTGTACCAATGAAACAAATGATATTTCATAGAAAAATGTACAAAAATAATTGGTACTATATAACTAGACGATTTTAAATATATGTACGTAATACATATATATCAGTAGGAAATAGCTTAAAGATTTTATCTAATAGTTCAACTTATTTCTTAAACTATATTTAAGTCACATGTATATATATTTCGATATAAGGGTAATACTCCATTACTTAATACATTAAGGATCAAATTTAGAAAACGCTAATTTTGTATTATCTATTATGATTCTTTAATAAATAAAAACGATAACTTAAAAATCAAGTCTTAATATTTTACAACCAAAAAGATTCAACCTTTCAGTTAAAAAAATAAAATTATTCTAAAAGAATCCAGAAAATTTATATTTTGATTAAATTTATTTCTTTTGATGAATTACCCTTTTTATTCCAAAATATAATGTTCAATAAATTTAATAGAAATTTATTTCAATATACTATTACCATTATTAGTATAAAGGAATAAATAAAGTTATGGGAATAACCAGGATAATTAATACCATCAGTTATATAATTAGATTTTTATAAAAAATGATTTAATATTATATATATACCGGAAATTTGAAATTTTATAGACATATGCATGTACATGATAAAACTTCTTGTTAGTATATACAATATAATAATCAAATAGCTTCTGTAGAAAAACAAGCTTTTATATAACAAAATAAACAAACCTACATGTTTACCCAGAATCTCTCCAAATGATTTTTCAAAACCACTAAACGCATTTAACCCAAAAGAAACCCTAAGGACACCCGTATTAGCACCAAGGGAACGACAGTAGGACCAATGAAATCTCATATAAAATCCTTACCTCTAGCCACAACCGTAATTTCTGAATACCTATCCAGCCATGACCTCTGGAAATACAGTTGAATATAGGTAATATAGAGAAAAGCTATTACAATAAAGAAAGAAACAACACATAATATAACATAAATACTTTCCTTATATTTTGATAAGATATATAGTAAAAGAAAATGTTAAAATATAATATGTATATATATGTGTGTGTGTGTGTATATATATATATATATCAACGCATAATACTGATAGCTATGACTATAATTGTGCTAAACGTAATATAAGCAACAAAATGTGCCTGTATAATTATTTAGTTCTGTGATAATTAATCTGAACATGTTTGCAATTCAGATGTCAAAGGAAATTGCATGTAATTAGGAAATTCAGATTAGTAATGAAAATTCTTTGGATAGGAATACTATTGTTGGTGCAGTTGTCTGTCGACTACATCTTAGTTCGAGTCTTAGGCTAGGGCTGATTGTATTATGCACGGAAATCGAGAAATCATGTTTTAGACATGGTTTCGCTTATGTGTCCTAGATAGTTCCGCTTGTATGTCATTTAGTGGTTTCGCTTGAATGACAGCAGGAGGTTTCGCTTATGTGAACATGTACATTCAAGCGAAACCTCATGCCTATATATAGGTGGTCTCATAAGCGGAACCGGGTAGCTGTTGTGTTGTGTAACGGCGAAGCCCTGCCAGTTTGTCTCCGGAACTTGTAAATTGTTAGCAGATTAATAAAAGAGACGTTAAAGTGTGAAATCAAGCTAAACGAAGACCGAATCAATGAATTCCGCCTCTGATTCTGTCTAAGCGCTCTTCTGATCGACTCGTCAGGTCGTCTAACGACCCTACATGTGGTATCAGAGCTCAGGAGGAAGAGTTCTTACCGTTTAGCTCGTTTTTCGCTCAAAATTCTGATTTCTACACCTTCTTTCATCAGTTCAGTGATTTTTACCGGTTAAAATTGGATCAAATTTGCACAGGCAGTGTGTTATTGGACATTAACAAATCCTTGAAAATTTCGGACCAAATTACGGACTAAAAATGGACCAAATTGATGTGCGAAGTGGTTTCGCTTATTCGGACATAGTGTAGTTCCGCTTTTCTGTACATCGTTGTTTCGCTTATTCGGTCAGTTATCAGAAGGTTTCGCTTCTGTGTCACGTAATTCAGAGGTTCCGCTCCAAAATCATCAAGGTTTCGCTTGAAAGGTTCCGCTTCAAGTGCCATTTTTAGTGGTTTCGCTTGTGGAGTTCCGCTTCAAGTGTCAATTTATGGTTCTGCTTGAAAGGTTCCGCTTCAAAGGACTTGTTAAGGTTTCGCTTGTTGGTGCAAACACTGGTTCCGCTTGTTTGTACTTTGTGATTTCGCTTCAGTGAATAATCTCATTAGTTCCGCTTCTAGTGCACATCAGCAATTTTCGCTTAGTTGAACATAAGTGGTTTCGCTTGTGTGAACATCAATCAGGTTTCGCTTTTGTGCACAATACAGATTTGTCGGGATTATTTGAAAAATGACAATAAGGTTTGATGAGCAGGAAAACAATGATCTTAAAAGGTTGAATGATTGGTATCGAGGATATCTTAGTAGTTCTTATCAGAAATTGCCCAAAGAGGTTTGGATTAAACGTTTCAAATGTTTTCTGAGCAAGAAAGATGAAAACTTGGATGATTTGGAGAAACGTTTTGATCGTTTGATTGACTATTTGAAGGAAAATCAAATAGTAATAACAGAAGCTGATAAGATATCAAAGTTTGCTAATGGTTTATCAGCTGAATGGGATGATTGCTTGAAAAATTTGAGAGAAAATTATAATTTTTCACAATTATCTCTGAATAAATTCATTAGAAAACTTAAAAATCACGATTATGAAAATTATCAAAAGAAGAGAGATATGTTGGATAAGATAAAAATGAATTTGGAAGATTTGAATCTAGATATGATAAAAGAAATAAGCAAAAGAATCAATGTTTGTTGGGCAGCAAAAAGAAATTTGATATATGATATGAAAAGAGGTTGTTATATTGATGATAATGAAAATCCTATTGATTTTGTTACAATCTTTGGTGCAGGTACATATAAGAAAGAGAAAGAACAAGTGCCAAAGGTTGAAGAATCTGTGAAGTATGAAACTTCAAGTTCTGAGACAGTGTGCTTCAAATGTGACAGCTTCAAGACTGAGAATGACAAACTCTTGAAGGATGCGGAAAGTTTGACATCAGAAGTCAAGAAGTTGAAAGATGAGAAGCAAACTGATGAAAAACAGATTCTTATGGTTCAGGGAAATTGTGAGAAATTGAAAGCTGAAAATGACAAACTGTTAAGTAATTTGAACAGTTTGACATTGGAAAACCAGAAATTGAAAGAAAATGCAAAAGTTTTGAAAGAAAAGATTAAAAGTTTTGAATTTGATAAATCAAGAATTGAAAAAGATTTTCAAGATCAAATAAAAATTCTTGGAGATGGGAGAAATGTTTTTAGTCAAAACAACATCGAAAAGCAAAAAATAATTAATTTCCATCTTCAGAAAATTATAAAATTGGAAAAAGAAGGTGAATGTGCTCAAAAGAAAATCAAAGAGTTAGAAAAAGAGTTTGAAAGCAAAAAGAAATCTTCAGAAGATGAGGATTTCTGGATTAAGCTGGAAAACAAGAATCTGAAAGCTAATGAGACAAAATTTCAAGAACAGATAAAAGTTCTGGAAAATGAAAAGTCTGTTCTTGAAAACATGAATAATGAGAATGAAAATTCAATCAAGTCTCATCTTGAAAGAATATCTCAGCTTGAAAATGAAGCTGAAAGTTCAAGAAACAAGATTGATGAACTTGAGAAGAAATTGATAGGTTTTGTGACTGCATCAGACAGTTTGAATTTTCCCTATCCAAAACCAATCAATTCAGCTCCAATAAGTGACAATGTCACAAACTTTGACAATGTCAAAGTTGAAGATTGTGATGAGAAATCTGATGATGTAAAAGAAAAATTTCAGAAAACTGTTCTACAATCAACTGAAAAGGGAGAATGCTCTAAGCAAAAACCTTTGAAGAAGAAAGTGGAACAGAAACAAAAAGATAAAAATTTGAAAAATTTTCAAAAAGAAAATAAAAGCTCATCAGATCAATCATCCAATCGAAATGAAAAATTACAAAAAGTAAAAAATGAAAACTCAAAAATTGTTGGTAATAAGTGGTGCAGGTCGGACCACAGTGCTCAAAAGCCAAATCCAGCAAATATGAGGAAGGAATATCACCAAGCCAGACAATGCTACGATCTGAGCATTTGGTGTGAAGGTGGTACATGGTACGATAACAGAGTGTGTTACCGATGCGGTTATCAAGGACACATTGCTGTTAACTGCCAAGGTTGGAGTTATGAGACCAGAAGATGCTACAGTTGTCAAATCAAAGGTGACATTGCCAGAGATTGCCCAAGGAGATCGAATGACAGATTGAGGGCTAAGTCTCAGAAATTGGCAAAAATTCCAGTCAAAGTCAAGCCCCATGAACAGAAGGTTCTAAAACCTAAAGTTCAAGAACAGACAATTCAAGAAAAGAAAGTTAAACTTTCACAGGGGCAGAAAGACAGACTGAGGAAGAAGAGGAAGAAGGCGAGAGAGTATCTTGAGAAGATTTTGTCCTCGGGTTCACCGAATAGATCAAATAAGAGTTCTGATGAATCAACTTCTGCAAATGCAAAGTCAAGCAAGACGAATTCATCGGATACAAATCTGAGGACGAAAGAGGAAAAGAAGAAGATGAAAAGTGTCGGCGATGAATCTGGTTCATCTAAATCAGACAAGCCACACTCAGGCAATGATTCTGGTTCGTCAAAATCAGAGGAGCCATTGGTTGAGGTAAAAAAGGAGAATTCAGGTTTAACAATGGATGATGCAAACTTTCCACCATTGTTGAACAAGAATTCGAAATCACCCAAGGACTGTCAGGCTTGGGTGAATCTGTTTAAATGAAAAAACTGACTTGCCGGAACTCCCAGGTTTGTAAGCGTGGAGTAGGAATCGGCATCTTGAGAATTCAACCAACAGATGGTAATTGGTTGAAAAACAGGTTTGAGCTGTATGATTGTGATTGATACAAGTGGTTCAGATTTTGAATCAGATCAATCCTACAAGTGGTTAATCAAGGTCATTAAATTGAACTTGAGTTAACTACATGATTTGATCCCCAAAATTTTACAAGAGATAAAATCAACAAAACTAATTTTCCGGAAAAACCATTTTGATTAAAACAAACTTAAGTGTTTTGAAATCACAATGGGAAAATAGTTTGTTGAGAGGGGGAGTTCTGATTATTTATGCCAGGTGAATGGAGATTTGAAGTGATTCTCATCAAGTTGTCAACTTTGTACAGTTTGTTTCAAATTTTTCCAGAAAATCAAAATTGAAACATATTTTGATTTTAGGGGGAGTAAAAATTTTAAATTTTTTTTAAAAAAATTAGAAAATTAGAAAATGTCAAAAACATTAAAAAATTAAAAATGAGTTTTGGTGCAAATAAGGGGAAATGATAGAACATCAGCTAGACTGGCACAGTACGCTAAAGATTTGTATGGTATAAATGCAATTAAGCAGTCTCGCTAAAGATGTGTCGGTAGGTTTTCTCAGAATTAGTAGATCAGTTTGGGATATAAACATAAAATTAACTTGCGTCTACGTGGGGAACACCTCTAGGATATATAGATAACCCCTGAAATCCTGTTTGAAGGGTCTCGTATTCTGAGATACTAGGTCTTTATGCTCAGTGATATCTGGGGTATTATCCCGGGACTTCTGCTGTATGGAAGTACTGACCTAGTTCCCGGATAATACTTTCTGCAAAAAGCTTTGAAATATAAGCTCGCCCTCAGCATGCTGATAAAACAATAAAATTGATAATCACTGCTGTTGTAAATAAAAGATCCTCTAAAGGGGACACACCTTAAAGTCGAAGCCGTCATCTCTCTGCGTATACGGAAGTATCGACCTGAGCTCTCACGGCCCTCGCATCTACCCCTTTACAGATATCATCTGTGGTATACTCACCTGTAAGACTGAATACTGGGGTCTGGATACGGGAGTATATTCTGAGGTGGGACACATGTAGATGTTTAAGTTCTAAAACACTAATTCTGTATCTCGAACAGGTTGAATATTTTGTGAGAATTTAAGTGGATCAATATATCGACAATCAACGCGAACTGTTTAAAAGCTTAAAATGTATTAATAGCTTAACGGTGCTAGTGTTTAGTCAAACAGCTGATATGATCCTCTTGCACGAACTCAGAAAAATATGTTTGTTTATTTTTCATTTCTGCATTTAATTTTTTGCATTTATATTTTGAAAATCCAAAAAGATTTTCGACAACTGATGTTGGAAAGCTGAAATTCAAAATCTCAAAGGCTAAACATGATGATCAGAGGTTTGGTTAAATTGGTTTGAAATAATCAGATTTTGAAAAGTTTAATAGATTTTAAACGTGAAAAATTCTTGTATATTCTTAGATAATTAGTTGATTCATTAAGTTGAATCACAATTGTGTTTGTTTGTGACAGAGTGTTTGAGTTTTTGTGTAAATGTTTGAGCTGAACAGAGAAAAAGCCAGGATATAGTTTCAATGGTGATAACAAATACCAGACAACGATCCCAGTTCGATGATAGGGGGAGTCTGACGAGACTTAGATCCAGAGAAAGATCCAGGCACATGATTCCAGGAAGAAGTTTCTGAAGTAGATAAGATTCCAGGAAGAGTTCCTGAAGAAGACCGATTAAGAGTGAAGAGCTATCAATGCTTGAAGACTCTCACTGAAGATTCCGTCAACATTCAAGGGGGAGTCTGTTGGTGCAGTTGTCTGTCGACTACATCTTAGTTCGAGTCTTAGGCTAGGGCTGATTATATTATGCACGGAAATCGAGAAATCATGTTTTAGACATGGTTTCGCTTATGTGTCCTAGATAGTTCCGCTTGTATGTCATTTAGTGGTTTCGCTTGAATGACAGCAGGAGGTTTCGCTTATGTGAACATGTACATTCAAGCGAAACCTCATGCCTATATATAGGTGGTCTCATAAGCGGAACCGGGTAGCTGTTGTGTTGTGTAACGGCGAAGCCCTGCCAGTTTGTCTCCGAAACTTGTAAATTGTTAGCAGATTAATAAAAGAGACGTTAAAGTGTGAAATCAAGCTAAACGAAGACCAAATCAATGAATTTCGCCTCTGATTCTGTCTAAGCGCTCTTCTGATCGACTCGTCAGGTCGTCTAACGATCCTACAACTACAGAAAATATAATAGCTCAAGGAATATCAAATGCCATACCTTCGGTCATTGAAGCTATTAAAATTTATGTACCTATAAACGAGAGTCCTACTACCCACTGTAGGCATACTCATCACTTCAAACCTAGCCCTAGTTCCAATGGAGGTCATGATATTCGTATCAAAACTCCATCCTCCAAACCAAAGAAAACCACGACCTATAGTTACTCTTATAAGGAATTTCGCTCTGACAAATCCTATCATAATAAAGGAAGTGGATCGTCGATCGCGCAACCTACCTGCACAACTATAACAAAAAGCATTCAAGAAAACGCCATTTTAGGAAGACACGCCACTGTTGTCACACCCTGTCTTTTGTGGAAGCGTGATTATGTGTGACTTGCTTAATATCATTGCATTCAATCATAACAACAACTAAATGATAAAACCATGGATGATCATCCATTAAATAAGTTTTAAAAAATCACAAACATCATTGTTTGAAACATAGACTTCAAATTCAAATTTTACAAACCATACGTCTTGTTTAGAGTTCCCTAAGGACTCATCAAAAGACTCTAAATAAAATCAGGCTTTGGAAGATGTGTCTCGTCCAGGAATAAGACACACTAACCAAACCCTAAGACAACGGATGACATCCTTTATTCTTAACGCAACTTGAAACATCCAAACGCCCGCCAGATCCACTTTTAATTCCCTGAAATACATGTATTTTGAAAACATCAACAAAAGTTGAGCGAGTTCATGTGTTTGTTTGTGAGTAAGAATAAAACCTTGTAATCATTGTATGTATGTATGTTTTGTAAATCCCGGAATGAAAGAAAAAATAAGGATACAGATCAATTAATGGTTTGCAAGGCCATTAACATGTGTGCAACGGCGTAGGAAGGCTCAAACCTAGCAGATTTTGTACCGGGCCTCCGGCTGTAAGACATAGTCACCTCATGGGCCACCCTGGTCCACATGGGTGTGGGCTCGCTACACCCAAATAGATCTATCACCCATGCCTCTCGGCCCTAACACGAGGATTAATGGTCTTAGGAGTGCGCCTACCCATTCACATGATCTACTATGCAATCCTTAACTAAACATACCAACTGTAATTATTTGTAAACAGTTTGTAACATGTACTACACCCCAGAAGTTATAAAACAAAACAGTTTAAAGAAAAAGGGGGTCATGAACTCACAGTCTTGCGTCTTCAATCACCGTAACTCAAGCTTCTTCGGATAAAACACGACTACCTACAACGTACTAATGTATATTAGACGAACGGGCCGTGCCTTGATTTAGTATTAGTTAGTGTCTTTGAGTTACGTTCTTTGTATCTTCGATATTATTCCATGTTATATAATTATTTGTTAAAATAATAAATATTTTAACTTAAATTATATTTACTACATTTTGGAATAATTGTTAAAACAATATATATTAACTTAATACTTTTCAAGTATTTATACATGTATATCCTTCCCAAGGATGGGTGTATTCGTATTCTTGTGTTTGTATATTTTTGCCATGTAGTGGGGTCGTGTTCCGGTGTGTATTCATACATACGAGAATACGTATTTTTATTGTATTCATTAAGTATTCTTATACTTAATTTCGTATTAATTATTCCGGAATATTATCTTTAATAAAAGTTCACCAATATATATTTCCAAAATATATATATATTTCAATAAATATTACTTAGAAAAATTATTTAAAATTTTCCTTTGGCAAAAATATTTGTATTTTCTTATAAGTTCCAAAAATAATATATTTTCAAGTCTAACTTGGAAAATATATATAAACTTATTTTCTCCAAAAATGATATATTTCATATTTATTTGAGAAAATATATCTTTCACCCCAAAAATATTATATTTCATATGTGTTTAAGAAAATATATATTTCTTTCAAAAATAATATATCTCCTAAAAATTTCAAGAAAAATATATATTTATGCTTGCAAAAAATAATATTTTTTCCCTTGTAAAAAATATGATATATTCTTGTAGTAATTGTAAAAATCATATTTTCGTTTCCTTGGTGTCCAAAATATTATCTACCAAAACATACTTGTTAATAAATTTTCCGGAATATTTTGTAAGTTATATTACTGGGTTCGGTTTCACCAATATTTTGTGTAATTGTGTATATTTATTCCATGGAATTTTGGTAATATTTTGGATTGTAATTTTTGGTATTTAGCGAGTTATGTTATTTCAAGTCCTAAAATAAGATAACTAATACACATAATATGCAAATAATCACACACATGGTGACTTCTAAATATATATTTTCCTAAATACATATTTAGTCACTTTTATTTATAAAAACTAACCTCCAATATTTATATTTTTGTAACAAAAATTATGGCAAACTTTATGTGAAAAATTCATGGTTTAAAATACAATTGTAAATATTTATTTGGAAATATTTTTCTAAGTGTTTAATTTTTAGAAAAAATTTTGCCATAGTTTCCCCTAAAAATGGAGGTTTCCATGCTTTCAAGCATATCATTTTCTTTTGTAAAAATCAACACAATCAATAATAAACAACCTTTACTTACCAATTTTTCCAAAAACAAGCATAATCTAACACTTCATGAACTTGAATATTTGTAAAAATTTGTAATAACTTTCTAGTGTTCTTAGTAAGCTTTGTTACCTTCTAAAGTGCGATTGATTCTTTGAAAACTTCATTTTTAAAGAATATGGATCTTTACAACTTATGATCATCTTTTCTAAAAATGTTTCTTCATGGATTTTTCTTGTTACACATTTATTTCTACACTTGTTTAACCTTTAAAAATAGGGTTTATTTATGTAAGAATCAAGATTTAATAAAACTTATATTTTTAACTTGGTTTCTTGAGAAATCATCCACGAAATTTTAGATCTACATGATTAACAACTTACTTTGATCATTATTTTTCAAGAAACCCACATATTCTTTCAAGTTCATGCTTCTTATGAGGATGATCCATTTACTTCTATCATGTTCATCCTCTCATGTTGCTAGATTATGTTTTTAATCATGATCTAGCAAGATCATATGATGATCAACATCATTTTCACAAACAAACAATGATCAACAAGTATATCAACACATAAACAACTTAGTTTCTTCATTAATCATGCTTATGTTCAAGTTTACTTCTTGTGATTCTTAGTGTTCTTTATGATTAACATTATGATTCTCCTTTTAACCACTTAAAATGGAAGTAAAATAGCAAGATCAAGGTTCTTACCACTAGCACAAGGCTAGGGATGATCAAGTGAAGAAAACAAGTGGGTAAAAGCAAATGAACAAGGTCCTTGAACTTCCATAAGGTCCTAGCTCCTTTATGTAACCTCTAACACACTTATATATGCTTGGATTGTATGAAGCTTGATCAAACAAGGTGGGTGTGTGTGTGTTGATTCTCGGCCGAGAGCACAAGGGGGAAGAGGAGAAGTTTGTGTGTGTTTCAATGTGTGTAAGAATGAGGTTAGAACTTGGTGTGTTATATTTATAACTATTTTAACATTTTAACTCTTGTATATTATGTCTACAAAGTGCCAACATAATCCAATATAAAATTGAAAGAAAATCGAGAGTGGGGCCCTTGTTGGGTCCGTCCACTAGGTTGGGGGGGGGTAGTAGAATAGGTTCTAAACATAAGTTAGATTATGGTAAAATTGTAAGTATTAGTTAGTTACATTAGTTACTAGATATTTATGATGTGTTATGATGTTCGGGGACCATAACTAGCTTGGTAATGTTAAAACAGTGCTTCTAGTGAAAATTTGGTGTTTCAGGTAGTGTCCAGTTGTTCGGTTGGTTATTGGTTCGTTAAGGTGCTAAACTATGTAGTTTAGTGTGCTTTATGTTACCTTTTGTGTCACTTTTGATTCCCGACACTTAGGAAAGCATCCAGGACCATTTAACCATATTTCTGCATAATATTAGATTGTTTAAATGCTGATTTTTGCTGAATTCAGCAATTTATGTGAGTTTTAGGCACTTTCCGGCACTTAAACTATCACTAGAAAGGCAGTTTTGTGATCCTTACTTTCCTACACACTATACTAGTGTAAGACTTGGTTTCTGGCTCATTCTGTGTCTCAACACACTGTTGTCTATGTTCTGAGTTTTGTCAGCATTTTCCTGATTTATCTGATAACTGTGCTAACTGTGTTTCGTGCATCATTTGAGTCAATAAGCTTTCATGCAATAATGGTATGACATTAAGCAATATATGATGCACATATATGTATATGGAAATAACCAGTAAGCAGTTAATTGCACTTCAGCACAGTCATTAAGCACTAATCATGGTTTATTAATTGTACGGATACCTGAAATTTTGACAGTTGTCACATTCTCCCCCTGTTAAGAAAATTTCGTCCCGAAATTTTAAGCTCTACTACTAGCTGCAGGGGTGTTAGGGAATAAATGCGGTTATTTTGCTTTCATGCGGTCTTTATGTTCCCAAGTAAACTCTGGGCCGTGACGTGCGTTCCATCGAACCTTAACAAGTTTAACACTACTCCTCCGAGTCTTGTTAACTTTCCAATCAGTAACCTCAACGGGTTCTTCTGTAAAGTGGAGTGTGTCGTCAATGTGAACTTCGTCAGCAGGAATGACCACTGTTTCTTGTGTTGGACTCTTCTTCAGATTAGATACATGGAATGTATCATGAACACCATTAAGTTCTGCTGGTAGCTCCAACTTGTATGCTACAGGGCCAATCCTTTCCAGGATTTTGAACGGTACGATAAATCATGGGGTTAACTTACCACGCTTCCCAAAGCGTGCCACACCCTTCCAAGGTGAGACTTTTAACCGAACCATATCACCCACTTCAAATTCCAAAGGTTTCCTTCTTTGATCCGCATAACTCTTTTGTCGATCACGAGCCGCATTGATGCGCTCTCGGATCTGCATGATCTTATCAGTCGTCTCTTGGACCAATTCGAGACCAACCAGTTGTCTATCACCTGCGTCTGCCCAGCATAACGGTGATCGACACTTTCGTCCGTAGAGAGCTTCGAACGGTGCAGCTTGAATGCTTGTATGGTAGCTGTTGTTATAGGAGAACTCAACCAAAGGCAGGTGAGTGTCCCAACTGCCACCCAAGTCCATTACGCAAGCTCGTAGCATATCTTCAAGCGTCTGAATTGTTTTCTCACTTTGACCGTCCGTCTGTGGATGAAATGCTGTGCTCAGATTCAACTGAGAAGCAAACGCTTCTTGGAAAGATTTCCAAATCCTTGACACAAATCGTCCGTCTCTATCAGATATGATCGAGATAGGCACTCCATGACGTGCAACTATTTCCCTTAGGTACAGCTCAGCTAGCTTACCAGTGTTATCCTTTTCTCTAATCGGCAAAAAGTGCGCAGATTTTGTCAGACGGTCCACGATTACCCAAATCGTATCATGACATCTGGGTGTCTTGGGCAACATTGTTACGAAATCCATTGAGATCTGCTCCCACTTCCACATGGGCATCTCAGGTTACTACAGAAGTCCTGAAGGCTTCTGATATTCGGCCTTTACTTTGGCAAAAGTCAAGCATTTTCCAACATAGGTAGCAACATCGCCCTTCAGTCTTGGCCACCAATAATAATCCTTCAAATCTTGGTACATCTTATCCGATCCTGGGTGGATCGAGTACCTCGATTTATGAACTTCGTCGAAAATAACATCTCTAAGACCACCAAAGAGGGGAACCCAAACTCGTCCCATAAAACACAAAGTTCCTTCCTCATTGGGCACTAGATTTTTCTCCATCCCACGGAGATATTCAACCTTAAGATTCTCTTTTTTTAAGAGCTTCCCTTTGCGCAGCACGAATACGCAATGAGAAGTATGTCTGAATGATCATCTCTAAAGCCCTAACTCTTATGCGCTTAATCCTCTCCTTCCGACTTAAGGCGTCTGCCACCACATTCGCCTTTCCTGGGGGATATTTGATTTCGCAATCATTATCGTTTAACAGCTCCACCCATCGTCGCTGTCTCATATTGAGCTCTTTCTGATCGAATATGTGCTGAAGGCTCTTGTGATCAGTAAAGATCGTGCATCGGGTGCCATACAAATAATGTCGCCAAATCTTTAAAGCAAACACCACTGCGCCCAATTCCAAATCATGTGTGGTGTAGTTTTTCTCATGAACCTTTAGCTGGCGCAAAGCATAAGCGATAACCTTCTGTCGCTGCATCAGCACGCAGCCCAATCCCTGACGCGAGGCGTCATAGTATACCACGAAGTCATCGGTGCCTTCGGGTAGGGATAAAATAGGTGCATCGCAAAGCTTGTTCTTAAGCAGCTGAAAAGCTTCTTCTTGTTTATCTCCTCACTCATACTTCTTGTCCTTTTGAGTAAGAGAGGTCAGCGGTTGAGCGATTTTAGAAAAATCCTCAATGAATCGGCGATAATACCCAGCTGGACCCAAAAACTGTCGGATCTCGGTTGGTGTCTTCGAAGTTTCCCAATTCTTAATCGCCTCGATCTTGGTGGGATCCACATGGATTCCATCTTCATTCACTACATGACCAAGGAATTGTACCTCACGCAACCAGAATTCGCACTTCAAGAACTTAGCATACAGTTTCTCCTTCTTGAGCAGCTCTAAAATGGCTCTAAGGTGTTGCTTATTCTCTTCCTTCGTTCGTGAATAGATCAAAATATCATCGATAAATACAATCACGAATTTATCGAGATATGGTTTGCAAACTCGGTTCATCAGATCCATAAATACTGCCGGCGCGTTTGTCAGACCAAACGACATTACTAGAAACTCGTAATGTCTATAACGAGTTCTGAAGGCAGTCTTTGGTATACTCTCTTCTTGAATCCTCAGCTGGTGATAACCTGATCGAAGATCGATCTTGGAGTAATAACTTGAACCTTGAAGTTGATCGAAGAGATCATCAATTCTCGGCAAAGGATACCGATTCTTGATGGTCAACTTGTTCAGCTCTCTGTAGTCAATGCACATGCGAAAACTACCGTCCTTCTTCTTGACAAATAGTACCGGAGCTCCCCAAGGCGAGAAGCTTGGTCTAATAAATCCCTTGTCCAATAGCTCCTAGATCTGCATCGACAACTCTTGCATCTCGGAAGGCGCAAGTCGATAAGGTGCCTTGGCTACAGGCGCGGTGCCTGGAACCAAGTCAATATGGAATTCAACTTGTCGTTGGGGCGGCAATCCTGGCAAGTCTTTGGGGAAGACTTCAGGATATTCCCTTACCACCGGGATATCTTCCAGCTTCGGCTCTTCAGCTCCTTTATCAACAATGTGAGCCAAGAAGGCAACACATCCTTTCTGCAAAAAATTTCGGGCCTTCAAGCAACTGATAATCCTTAGAGGCGTATCATGCCTTTCTCCGTGCACTACAATTGTAAGACCCTATTCACGATTTGACCCAAAACGACGCAGCGGAAAATGAACCGTAAAATTTCTTTCTTTTAACTACTCTAACATACTTAAATACCGTTTAGGTAAACCCTTCTAACATAAATACATCATTCATCATTTAGTTAATATAACTATGTTAACAAATGATTACAAACAACGTGACCGGTTTCCCATACAATCCATGGTCTTCAACTTGATCCTCGTTCACATGTCCATCATGAATATCTGATTAACCTGCGGTCACCATATATAACCAACACGTTAGTACATGGTAACATCATATATAACTTAATACATATACTTAAAAGGCTATGTCACATTCTAACTACGTAAGGTATTCCATTGAAACATCCTCTCAATTTTATTTACTCGAGTCCAACATCAATTCCTCGAGAGTCCGACGTTCCCATACCCGCACGCCATTTATTTCATTCTCAATAGTAACATGGTTAGGAGTACATAATCTCAAACATATTGAAAACCCACATCTTCACATATACGTATACCAGTGATCTACAATCATTAGATTACAACACGTGTATACACTTTCATATATCTAAGTACATTCATACGTATCCCATTCATATGTACGTACCTACAAGTTCACACTACTTACACACGCTACAGATCCATATCTACATACATACATACATACAAGTCACATTCACTTATTTGTAAGTTGAGTCTTATCTACAATCATATCAACACAAATCAATGCAATTACAAACAAACATAACCGACTAACTTCCAACAAACATGATGAACATTCCATTAACATAATGAACATTCAGCAACATAATGAACATTCCATTAACACGATGAACATTCAGCAACATAATGAACATTTCATTAACACGATGATCATTCAGCAACATAATGAACATTCCATTAACACGATGAACATTTAGCAACATAATGAACATTCCATTAACACGATGAACATTCAGCAACATAATGAACATTCCATTAGCACGATGGACAGTCAGCAACATAATGAACATTCCATTAATACGATGGACAATCAGCAACATAATGAAATTCCATTAACATGATGAACATTCAGCAACATAATGAACATTCCATTAACATGATGAACATTCAGCAACATAATGAGCATTCCATTAATACGAAGAACATTCAGCAACATAATAATGAACATTCCATTAACACGATGGACATTTAGCAACATAATAATGAACATTCCATTAACACGATGAACATTTAGCAACATTGTCACACCCCAACCAATGGCAGAAACATCGGGATGAGACGAAGTGTGAAGATTGCTAGAGACATCATAATGCTATTTTTGACAATATTTAATAAACCGATTTCCTTTCATAATTCATTTGTCAACATTACAAAGAAATCAAATAACGTCAAGTTCAAAGGAAATACAATACAACATAATCAAAATTGATACAACGATTAAACCTAAACGTCTATATGTTTATCTAGGCATCAACGCTACTTCATTTCTTAGCATCATCATCCTCAACCTGTAACATATTTAAAATAAAGTTCAATGCAAAAGCAAAGGCGAGTATACAAGTTTAAGCATAAGTATAAGTATAAGTATAAAAGTTTAAAATGAATCCACATGGCAACTTAGTTTATACGAGATCAACCTATCATGGCATGCAATATTTCTAGCCAACCTCTGTTTACGCAAGAAAGTTTAATTAATTCAACATGACCCAAGTTTAAGGGGGCGGTGCGTTACTCCTATAGCGCTATACATGTCGAAGGGAGGCTCGTGAGAGCTAATGACTAAAACATATCACATAAGTATGGTCCACGTAAGCATCAAGTATCATAACATAGTATTCATGTATAAGGATTGTTTTGTGCATTGCATAAAGAATAAGTTTAAGTGTAGTTTAATAGTAAAACATGTTACACCCCAAAAAGTGGTAAACATAAAAAGGGGGTTGCGAGTATACTGACAAAGTTGCATATGCTTTCCGATTATCCAATGTGACGAAGTGGATGAGGTTTAGAAGGTTGAATGTGTAAGGGTTAAAGTTCAAGCATGTTTAGAGTCGAGATTCGGAATAAAACAACATGAAAGTATTATATCAACATAATCATCTTTAACACATAACACTTGTATGACACTTGGTAACCACAATGGTTATAATAATGTTTTCATGAGTTGAACACTCATAAGAATCATAACAAGGTTTAGGTCCTAGATAATGTCCTACTACTTTGACAAATGAACATGGATTCAACATCAAAGGTTCGGATGTACATAGATATTATTTAGGTTAGGTAGTATATATTAATAAGTCCTTAGTACAAGTATTTCAAGCATGAGGTAGAAGGTTTAATCTTCATTTAGGTACCTCAAATGTGTCATAGAAGTCATGTAGGAGGTAGGAAGAACAAGCTCCCATTTAGGCACCTCTTATGTGCTCACCACTACACTTGATGTAAGAACAACCAAGGAGGGTCTTGAACAATATTAAGACAATAATAAGAACAGCTATACTATGAGAAATCATCAAATCATGTGGGGATTTTATATTGGATAACCCAAGTTGATCCATAATCACTCATTCATCAAGCTTGAAGCTTGAACATGACTTGTGGGTCAAAAACCCTAAACAAAACATAAAGTATTTGAGGATTATCCTCTGATTTTGTATGTCTCAACCTTGTTTTTAAGCCTAACTAACCATAGGAGTGGTTATAAGCATAAGGACATAGGTTTGAGTGAGTTAAACTCAAGTTTAAGTAAATATTGATAAAGATTAATGAAAACAAATTTGAACAGTGGACTTTGAAGCCTATTTTCCAGAGTTCCAGGGGTTTATTCATTGAGAAATACCAATGGAATCGAAGATAAGGTCAAGCCAAGCCTTCTGGAAAAAGAATGAGCTAAAACAGATGAGAAATGAAGAAGTTATGCCCATTTTCGTAAAGCTCGATGAATCTGTCCGAACTCTGATTTGCAGCAACGTTTTTGAGTGATTGAGAGAGTTGTGAAGGTGTTTCTAAAGTGTAAAAGACTTGGGAGGCCTTGGGTTTTATAGAGGAAGGATTAGGGTTAAGGTGGTTGACATTTAATTAAATTAGTTGGGTGTTTAACATAAAAAAAAGAGTTAAATGCTGTCTTGGTACCTGCGGCCAGAAGGCTATCAACAGCCAACAACTTTTCCTTTTTTTTTGTGTGAAAATCTTAGGTTATTGCATAATATGTTATGTTTATATACTACCCATTTAATTCAATTATTTCATAAAGGTTTTAGGTGGTTTTAACATTAGAAAAACAAGTAAATGCCCCCGATGAGGCTGTTCGATCGCAAATGGCTATTTACAGCCATTACATATATATATATATATATATATATTTTTTTTGTTATTTGATTAACACACAAATTACATATTTTACATTATAATATGATAGGTTAGTAGTTCACATGGAACTAATTATGAAAGTATGCAACTAACGTTGTTAATATGTAACTTACTAATGTTACATTGTTAGATTTATTATTATTATTATTATTATTATTATTATTATTATTATTATTATTATTATATTACTAGAATTTAACCACATATTTAATAGTTAAAAAGTATGTATAAGTTATGAGTACCAGTATATCGAGTATCGGTCACGCGTATGCATTTGAGATGGGTAACGTATAACCCAAGTATTGCGACACGTATAAGCATGTAAAAAAAATAGAATTTCATTACGATCGAAGTCTTGGATTTACATTGGTTTGAAACGAAATACGAAATACAAAAGGAACAAACTTCTAAAAAACAGAAATACAAGACTCGTTTTCTAGTTAAAGAAAGTTACGAAAAAGCGGGGCGTTACAGTCTCCCCTCCTTTAGGAAATTTCGTCCCGAAATTTATTCAAGAGGAAGGCTTGAAAAAGTTTTAGCAATAAGGTGATTATTAAGAATTTAGACTTGGAAAATTTGAAACGTTTTGAAAAGTATGAAGTTTTGGAGAACGACAAGGCCTAGTACTTTGAATAAGGTGATAACGGTTTACTAAGTACGTCTATATAAGAAATAAGAATAGGAAGACGGTTTAATAGACTTGATTGTCAACGAGGTTCGTACAAAAGACAAAAATAATGGAGAATACTAGAAGTATAGAAGTGGACGATTGATTCTTAATTAACGAATGCAGGTATAAGAATGATATAAGTATTAGATAGACGAAAGTAGCGTGTTAAAGATGAAGTCTCGTCGTGGATAATCGGATATAATGCGTTTGTGAGTTGTTTAAAGTTTGTATTAGGTCCAAAGGCCTGCAAAACACTGAATTTCTCATGGTATGTTTTACGAAATTTTGGTAACATGGTGAAAACACTTATATATAAGAAGTACCAGCGGCGTATCCACCATGTTTTGACCACATTACGCCCGTTTCGTATTCGGTGTCATGTTACATTCCGTGTCTTACCATACAAAGTAGTACACTCTAGGGTTCTCATGCGCTTATCACTATAATCCCGTGTGCACCCGCGATTATATTGATCGTCGCATGATCCGCATAGCTTGTACTAGTCGTGTATGAATTAGGGTATACATAATTTAAAAATTAAGAATGTGTACGTGTAAGAATGTAGTATGTAAGCAAGTCCATGCTTAAGTATGTATGGGACCCACGCAAGCGAATCACTCGGATTACGCTCCCGTATAGGTACGAATGTATGAATCACGGGTATGAATGAAAGTACGAGCATAAGTTTAAGTTTAGGTATGATTATTCACGTAAGTATGAACATAGATATTAAACGTAGTATGAGTATACGTATAAGCATGAAACGTATGAATATAAGTAAAAACATGAAACGTATAAATATAAGTATAAGCATAGAACGTAATGTTATGAATATGAGTGTGAGTGGAAGTACGAATACTAATGATTGCGTACATAGTATTAATTGAAACGTAATAAAGATAAGCATGTAAAAGTGCTCAAAAGGTTGAGCATGTAAATACGAATGGTATAACTGACATTGTCGCGATGCAACGACTAAAACGTGTATGATGATATGCATATATAGTTGTTTAAACGAAACATTGAGTTTATCGAATCAAAATTAGATTGAGCTTGGTTTGAAAGGTAGAATCTAGTTTGCATATGTAAGAGGATATAAAGTACTCATTGGTTAAGCATAATGTATTTTGTAATGAATGGGAATGCTACTTTGGCTTCAAAAGTTTACGTCTGTTGAAAATTGTCAGTCCCATGAGGTCTTCTAGCCCACGTGTTTTTGAAATTTGAATGGCGAATTAAGCGGTGTAGGAAAAGTTTTCGAAAATGAGTTCGCTTCATTTGCACCAAAACAAGAAATTTTAAATTTTGGAGGTGAACGCGTCGATCCTTAGAAAGCAAAAGGGTTGGTGATTAAAATTTAACAAATGATTTGTTGATGTTGAAAAGAGTCTTTGGTAAAACGATCATATAACATCCATAAGATCTTATAACTTATAAGTATATATGAGAGGGATTTATTTGATTTAAGAGTAGAAGTCCATAGTATGATGGTATAATGTGAACGCGTTTTAGTTATTAAATCGAATATGAAGTTCGTGGGCAAGAGTTTCATTGGACCGATTAAATTGATAGGTAGCATTTCGTAATGTTTGGAGGTTTGAGTAATAAAACGTTTTAAGACATGATTAAGAATCTCGTGTATATGAGTTGAGTGAAAATAGATTGTAGAATAAGAAGTACGCTTGATAAAACAATGTATTTTGAAGTCGGTATAAGTAGGTATTTTGAATAACGATAAACAATTTAGGTATAAAATATGATCGAGTTTGCATAATAAGATATCTTGAAGAGACGTTTTGGTAACGATCACCTAGGTAAGGGAATCACCCCTAACTCGTTGGTGAGGTCGTTTTTAAGAAAAGGGGAGTGGAGTTAATCGTCAAGGTAAGGAAATCACTCCTATCTCGATGATATGTCCCCACTCGTCGTTACAAGGAATACAAATTTAATTTATATGAAATCATGCATATGTATAAATGTATGAAAAGGATTTAATATGTTGTGGGTGTGTGAGGAGAAAATACCGAAAGTAAATTCGTATTTGAAAGATTGCATCGTATAAAATAATAATATAACGTATGTTTGATTAAAATTTGAGATGGTTCCAAAACGGAACGTTGACTAACCAAAGTGGTCGAAAAGTCTTTCGAATTTGAGGAGCATGCTTTGGCCTAATAGGTGAAATACTCTCGCCGACAAGTCGGTTAACGGTATTTACCCTTCCGGTTACTACATGTCCCCAATTCAATTGAAATTTCGAGACTAGGCAGGATTAATGAAAATCAAAGAGTGGAACTAGTCGACAAGGTGCGGGTTTCACCCCTAACTTGGCGATTTAGTATCCTAAGTGTGGTTGGTACTCGTCGGGTCAAAAGTTAATTTCGACACTTTGACGAGGGTCCACTAGAATTTGAAATTTGAATTTCTCCATCAAGGTGAGGATTTCACTCCTAACTTAATGGTGAATTTCATGTAAAAAGAAAAGTAGATGGATTGAGGGTCGTCCACCAAATTGTGGGTTTCACGCCTATTTTGGTGAAGTCGTCTCGTTTGTGTAATGCGAGTGGCTTTGATGTTTGTATAAATGAGTAAAAGACGTATGCTCAAAATAGTAATAACAAGTATAAGCATAATAAGTATTGCAAGAAATAATACGAAAAAGGCATTTCAAGGATAGCACATAAGGATGGAATAATGCAACAAGTATTAACAAACAAAGCAAGTATTAACACGAAAGTGGCATATATGTTTAAAAGACCAAAAGCAAGTAAATAAGGAGTAAATAATGTATCATGCAAGTGGTTCAAGCAAAACATAAGAATAAGGCTCTAGAACTATAGACTAGGTTAAAGCATTCCTACTTTTCCTAATTCCCTATAGTTATGGCTCTGATACCAATCTGTCACACCCCAACCAATGGCGGAAACATCGGGATGAGGCGAAGTGTGAAGATTGCTAGAGACATCATAACGCTATTTGTGACAATATTTAATAAACCGATTTCATTTCATAATTCATTTGTCAACATTACAAAGAAATCAAATAACGTCAAGTTCAAAGGAAATACAATACAACATAATCAAAATTGATACAACGATTAAACCTAAACGTCTATATGTTTATCTAGGCATCAACGCTACTTCATTTCTTAGCATCATCATCCTCAACCTGTAACATGTTTAAAATAAAGTTCAATGCAAAAGCAAAGGCGTGTATACAAGTTTAAGCATAAGTATAAGTATAAGTATAAAAGTATAAAATGAATCCACATGGCAACTTAGTTTATACGAGATCAACCTATCGTGGCATGCAATATTTCTAGCCAACCTCTGTTTACGCAAGAAAGTTTAATTAATTCAACATGACCCAAGTTTAAGGGGGGCGGTGCGTTACTCCTATAGCGCTATACATGTCGAAGGGAGGCTCGTGAGAGCTAATGACTAAAACATATCACATAAGTATGGTCCACGTAAGCATCAAGTATCATAACATAGTATTCATGTATAAGGATTGTTTTGTGCATTGCATAAAGAATAAGTTTAAGTGTAGTTTAATAGTAAAACATGTTACACCCCAAAAAGTGGTAAACATAAAAAGGGGGTTGCGAGTATACTGACAAAGTTGCATATGCTTTCCGATTATCCAATGTGACGAAGTGGATGAGGTTTAGAAGGTTGAATGTGTAAGGGTTAAAGTTCAAGCATGTTTAGAGTCGAGATTCGGAATAAAACAACATGAAAGTATTATATCAACATAATCATCTTTAACACATAACACTTGTATGACACTTGGTAACCACAATGGTTATAATAATGTTTTCATGAGTTGAACACTCATAAGAATCATAACAAGGTTTAGGTCCTAGATGATGTCCTACTACTTTGACAAATGAACATGGATTCAACATCAAAGGTTCGGATGTACATAGATATTATTTAGGTTAGGTAGTATATATTAATAAGTCCTTAGTACAAGTATTTCAAGCATGAGGTAGAAGGTTTAATCTTCATTTAGGTCCCTCAAATGTGTCATAGAAGTCATGTAGGAGGTAGGAAGAACAAGCTCCCATTTAGGCACCTCTTATGTGCTCACCACTACACTTGATGTAAGAACAACCAAGGAGGGTCTTGAACAATATTAAGACAATAATAAGAACAACTATACTATGAGAAATCATTAAATCATGTGGGGATTTTATATTGGATAACCCAAGTTGATCCATAATCACTCATTCATCAAGCTTGAAGCTTGAACATGACTTGTGGGTCAAAAACCCTAAACAAAACAGAAAGTATTTGAGGATTATCCTCTGATTTTGTATGTCTCAACCTTGTTTTTAAGCCTAACTAACCATAGGAGTGGTTATAAGCATAAGGACATAGGTTTGAGTGAGTTAAACTCAAGTTTAAGTAAATATTGATAAAGATTAATGAAAACAAATTTGAACAGTGGACTTTGAAGCCTATTTTCCGGAGTTCCAGGGGTTTATTCATTGAGAAATACCAATGGAATCGAAGATAAGGTCAAGCCAAGCATTCTGGAAAAAGAATGAGCTAAAACGGATGAGAAATGAAGAAGTTATGCCCATTTTCGTAAAGCTCGATGAATCTGTCCGAACTCTGATTTGCAGCAACGTTTTTGAGTGATTGAGATAGTTGTGAAGGTGTTTCTAAAGTGTAAAAGACTTGGGAGGCCTTGGGTTTTATAGAGGAAGGATTAGGGTTAAGGTGGTTGACATTTAATTAAATTAGTTGGGTGTTTAACATAAAAAAAAAAGAGTTAAATGCTGTCTTGGTACCTGCGGCCAGAAGGCTATCAACAGCCAACAACTTTTCCTTTTTTTTTGTGTGAAAATCTTAGGTTATTGCATAATATGTTATGTTTATATACTACCCATTTAATTCAATTATTTCATAAAGGTTTTAGGTGGTTTTAACATTAGAAAAACAAGTAAATGCCCCCGATGAGGCTGTTCGATCGCAAATGGCTATTTACAGCCATTACATATATATATTTTTTGTTATTTGATTAACACACAAATTACGTATTTTACATTATAATATGATAGGTTAGTAGTTCACATGGAACTAATTATGAAAGTATGCAACTAACGTTGTTAATATGTAACTTACTAATGTTACATTGTTAGATTTATTATTATTATTATTATTATTATTATTATTATTATTATTATTATTTTTATTATTATATTACTAGAATTTAACCACATATTTAATAGTTAAAAAGTATGTATAAGTTATGAGTACCAGTATATCGAGTATCGGTCGCGCGTATGCATTTGAGATGGGTAACGTATAACCCAAGTATTGCGACACGTATAAGCATGTAAAAAAAATAGAATTTCATTACGATCGAAGTCTTGGATTTACAATGGTTTGAAACGAAATACGAAATACAAAAGGAACAAACTTCTAAAAAACAGAAATACAAGACACGTTTTCTAGTTAAAGAAAGTTACGAAAAAGCGGGGCGTTACAGTCTCCCCTCCTTTAGGAAATTTCGTCCCGAAATTTATTCAAGAGGAAGGCTTGAAAAAGTTTTGGCAATAAGGTGATTATTAAGAATTTAGACTTGGAAAATTTGAAACGTTTTGAAAAGTATGAAGTTTTGGAGAACGACAAGGCCTAGTACTTTGAATAAGGTGATAACAGTTTACTAAGTACGTCTATATAAGAAATAAGAATAGGAAGACGGTTTAACAGACTTGATTGTCAACGAGGTTCGTACAAAAGACATAAATAATGGAGAATACTAGAAGTATAGAAGTGGACGATTGATTCTTAATAAACGAATGCAGGTATAAGAATGATATAAGTATTAGGTAGACGAAAGTAGCGTGTTAAAGATGAAGTCTCGTCGTGGATAATCGGATATAATGCGTTTGTGAGTTGTTTAAAGTTTGTATTAGGTCCAAAGGCCTGCAAAACACTGAATTTCTCATGGTACGTTTTACGAAATTTTGGTAACATGGTGAAAACACTTATATATAGGAAGTACCAGCGGCGTATCCACCATGTTTTGACCACATTACGCCCGTTTCGTATTAAGTGTCATGTTACATTCCGTGTCTTACCCTACACAGTAGTACACTCTAGGGTTCTCATGCGCTTATCACTATAATCCCGTGTGCACCCGCAATTATATTGATTGTCGCATGATCCGCATAGCTTGTACTAGTCGTGTATGAATTAGGGTATACATAATTTAAAAATTAAGAATGTGTACGTGTAAGAATGTAGTATGTAAGCAAGTCCATGCTTAAGTATGTATGGGACCCACGCAAGCGAATCACTCGGATTACGCTCCCGTATAGGTACGAATGTATGAATCACGGGTATGAATGAAAGTACGAGCATAAGTTTAAGTTTAGGTATGATTATTCACGTAAGTATGAACATAGATATTAAACGTAGTATGAGTATACGTATAAGCATGAAACGTATGAATATAAGTAAAAACATGAAACGTATAAATATAAGTATAAGCATAGAACGTAATGTTATGAATATGAGTGTGAGTGGAAGTACGAATACTAATGATTGCGTACATAGTATTAATTGAAACGTAATAAAGTTAAGCATGTAAAAGTGCTCAAAAGGTTGAGCATGTAAATACGAATGGTATAACTGACATTGTCGCGATGCAACGACTAAAACGTGTATGATGATATGCATGTATAGTTGTTTAAACGAAACATTGAGTTTATCGAATCAAAATTAGATTGAGCTTGGTTTGAAAGGTAGAATCTAGTTTGCATATGTAAGAGGATATAAAGTACTCATTGGTTAAGCATAATGTATTTTGTAATGAATGGGAATGCTACTTTGGCTTCAAAAGTTTACGTCTGTTGAAAATTGTCGGTCCCATGAGGTCTTCTAGCCCACGTGTTTTTGAAATTTGAATGGCGAATTAAGCGGTGTAGGAAAAGATTTCGAAAATGAGTTCGCTTCATTTGCACCAAAACAAGAAATTTTAAATTTTGGAGGTGAACGCGTCGATCCTTAGAAAGCAAAAGGCTTGGTGATTAAAATTTAACAAATGATTTGTTGATGTTTAAAAGAGTCTTTGGTAAAACGATCATATAACATCCATAAGATCTTATAACTTATAAGTATATATGAGAGGGGTTTATTTGATTTAAGAGTAGAAGTCCATAGTATGATGGTATAATGTGAACGCGTTTTAGTTATTAAATCGAATATGAAGTTCGTGGGCAAGAGTTTCATTGGACCGATTAAATTGATAGGTAGCATTTCGTAATGTTTGGAGGTTCGAGTAATAAAACGTTTTAAGACATGATTAAGAATCTCGTGTATATGAGTTGAGTGAAAATAGATTGTAGAATAAGAAGTACGCTTGATAAAACAATGTATTTTGAAGTCGGTATAAGTAGGTATTTTGAATAACGACAAACAATTTAGGTATAAAATATGATCGAGTTTGCATAATAAGATATCTTGAAGAGACGTTTTGGTAACGATCACCTAGGTAAGGGAATCACCCCTAACTCGTTGGTGAGGTCGTTTTTAAGAAAAGGGGAGTGGAGTTAATCGTCAAGGTAAGGAAATCACTCCTATCTCGATGATATGTCCCCACTCGTCGTTACAAGGAATACAAATTTAATTTATATGAAATCATGCATATGTATAAATGTATGAAAAGGATTTAGTATGTTGTGGGTGTGTGAGGAGAAAATACCGAAAGTAAATTCGTATTTGAAAGATTGCATCGTATAAAATAATAATATAACGTATGTTTGATTAAAATTTGAGATGGTTCCAAAACGGAACGTTGACTAACCAAAGTGGTCGAAAAGTCTTTCGAATTTGAGGAGCATGCTTTGGCCTAATAGGTGAAATACTCTCGCCGACAAGTCGGTTAACGGTATTTACCCTTCCGGTTACTACATGTCCCCAATTCAATTGAAATTTCAAGACTTGGCAGGATTAATGAAAATCAAAGAGTGGAACTAGTCGACAAGGTGCGGGTTTCACCCCTAACTTGGCGATTTAGTATCCTAAGTGTGGTTGGTACTCGTCGGGTCAAAAGTTAATTTCGACACTTTGACGAGGGTCCACTAGAATTTGAAATTTGAATTTCTCCATCAAGGTGAGGATTTCACTCCTAACTTAATGGTGAATTTCATGTAAAAAGAAAAGTAGATGGATTGAGGGTCATCCACCAAATTGTGGGTTTCACGCCTATTTTGGTGAAGTCGTCTCGTTTGTGTAATGCGAGTGGCTTTGATGTTTGTATAAATGAGTAAAAGACGTATGCTCAAAATAGTAATAACAAGTATAAGCATAATAAGTATTGCAAGAAATAATACGAAAAAGGCATTTCAAGGATAGCACATAAGGATGGAATAATGCAACAAGTATTAACAAACAAAGCAAGTATTAACACGAAAGTGGCATATATGTTTAAAAGACCAAAAGCAAGTAAATAAGGAGTAAATAATGTATCATGCAAGTGGTTCAAGCAAAACATAAGAATATGGCTCTAGAACTATAGACTAGGTTAAAGCATTCCTACTTTTCCTAATTCCCTATAGTTATGGCTCTGATACCAATCTGTCACACCCCAACCAATGGCGGAAACATCGGGATGAGACGAAGTGTGAAGATTGCTAGAGACATCATAACGCTATTTGTGACAATATTTAATAAACCGATTTCATTTCATAATTCATTTGTCAACATTACAAAGAAATCAAATAACATCAAGTTCAAAGGAAATAGAATACAACATAATCAAAATTGATACAACGATTAAACCTAAACGTCTATATGTTTATCTAGGCATCAACGCTACTTCATTTCTTAGCATCATCATCCTCAACCTGTAACATGTTTAAAATAAAGTTCAATGCAAAAGCAAAGGCGAGTATACAAGTTTAAGCATAAGTATAAGTATAAGTACAAAAGTATAAAATGAATCCACATGGCAACTTAGTTTATACGAGATCAACCTATCGTGGCATGCAATATTTCTAGCCAACCTCTGTTTACGCAAGAAAGTTTAATTAATTCAACATGACCCAAGTTTAAGGGGGGCGGTGCGTTACTCCTATAGCGCTATACATGTCGAAGGGAGGCTCGTGAGAGCTAATGACTAAAACATATCACATAAGTATGGTCCACGTAAGCATCAAGTATCATAACATAGTATTCATGTATAAGGATTGTTTTGTGCATTGCATAAAGAATAAGTTTAAGTGTAGTTTAATAGTAAAACATGTTACACCCCAAAAAGTGGTAAACATAAAAAGGGGGTTGCGAGTATACTGACAAAGTTGCATATGCTTTCCGATTATCCAATGTGACGAAGTGGATGAGGTTTAGAAGGTTGAATGTGTAAGGGTTAAAGTTCAAGTATGTTTAGAGTCGAGATTCGGAATAAAACAACATGAAAGTATTATATCAACATAATCATCTTTAACACATAACACTTGTATGACACTTGGTAACCACAATGGTTATAATAATGTTTTCATGAGTTGAACACTCATAAGAATCATAACAAGGTTTAGGTCCTAGATGATGTCCTACTACTTTGACAAATGAACATGGATTCAACATCAAAGGTTCGGATGTACATAGATATTATTTAGGTTAGGTAGTATATATTAATAAGTCCTTAGTACAAGTATTTCAAGCATGAGGTAGAAGGTTTAATCTTCATTTAGGTACCTCAAATGTGTCATAGAAGTCATGTAGGAGGTAGGAAGAACAAGCTCCCATTTAGGCACCTCTTATGTGCTCACCACTACACTTGATGTAAGAACAACCAAGGAGGGTCTTGAACAATATTAAGACAATAATAAGAACAACTATACTATGAGAAATCATTAAATCATGTGGGGATTTTATATTGGATAACCCAAGTTGATCCATAATCACTCATTCATCAAGCTTGAAGCTTGAACATGACTTGTGGGTCAAAAACCCTAAACAAAACAGAAAGTATTTGAGGATTATCCTCTGATTTTGTATGTCTCAACCTTGTTTTTAAGCCTAACTAACCATAGGAGTGGTTATAAGCATAAGGACATAGGTTTGAGTGAGTTAAACTCAAGTTTAAGTAAATATTGATAAAGATTAATGAAAACAAATTTGAACAGTGGACTTTGAAGCCTATTTTCCGGAGTTCCAGGGGTTTATTCATTGAGAAATACCAATGGAATCGAAGATAAGGTCAAGCCAAGCATTCTGGAAAAAGAATGAGCTAAAACGGATGAGAAATGAAGAAGTTATGCCCATTTTCGTAAAGCTCGATGAATCTGTCCGAACTCTGATTTGCAGCAACGTTTTTGAGTGATTGAGAGAGTTGTGAAGGTGTTTCTAAAGTGTAAAAGACTTGGGAGGCCTTGGGTTTTATAGAGGAAGGATTAGAGTTAAGGTGGTTGACATTTAATTAAATTAGTTGGGTGTTTAACATAAAAAAAAAAGAGTTAAATGCTGTCTTGGTACCTGCGGCCAGAAGGCTATCAACAGCCAACAACTTTTCCTTTTTTTTTGTGTGAAAATCTTAGGTTATTGCATAATATGTTATGTTTATATACTACCCATTTAATTCAATTATTTCATAAAGGTTTTAGGTGGTTTTAATATTAGAAAAACAAGTAAATGCCCCCGATGAGGCTGTTCGATCGCAAATGGCTATTTACAGCCATTACATATATATTTTTTTTTTGTTATTTGATTAACACACAAATTACGTATTTTACATTATAATATGATAGGTTAGTAGTTCACATGGAACTAATTATGAAAGTATGCAACTAACGTTGTTAATATGTAACTTACTAATGTTACATTGTTAGATTTATTATTATTATTATCATTATTATTATTATTATTATTATTATTATTATTATTATTATTATTATTATTATTAGAATTTAACCACATATTTAATAGTTAAAAAGTATGTATAAGTTATGAGTACCAGTATATCGAGTATCGGTCGCGCGTATGCATTTGAGATGGGTAACGTATAACCCAAGTATTGCGACACGTATAAGCATGTAAAAAAAAAAATAGAATTTCATTACGATCGAAGTCTTGGATTTACAATGGTTTGAAACGAAATACGAAATACAAAAGGAACAAACTTCTAAAAAACAGAAATACAAGACACGTTTTCTAGTTAAAGAAAGTTACGAAAAAGCGGGGCGTTACAAACATAATGAACATTCCATTAACATATGAACATTCAGCAACATAATGAACATTCCATTAACACGATGAACATTCAACAACATAATGAACATCCCATTAACATGATGAGACTATCATTTTAATTTACATTAAGGATAGACGAAGTTCATATGAACTTACCTTGGTACTTACCCTTACCAACAAATTCTTACATGGTTCCCTATATACAACATACCAAACTTCATTTATAAATAAGAAGTGATTCCGGAAATCACTTACCTTAAGTGTCCGTATTCGCATTCGTTTCCTCGCCTCCTTTTGACCCGTTAGCCTTCCATGCTTCCATCCATCTTGACATGATCCCTATACTTTCATGTCATCGCAATCACATTCTTGTTAGCATACATGATTGTACATATTAACGATCATATCAAATTCTTGTTTCACATTTGACTTTCATTAGTCAATTCCAACAAGCATAAGGAATATTTCCATAAGTCAATCTTTTCAAACTCATATAATTCATCACGTCATGACATATAACACATATGGATATAACACGCATCATATGACTTTCTATAATATTACAATTGTGACAAAAAGTCTAACATTACTACTTATGCACATTTGACTTTCAGAAAGTCAATGATTTATCATATGAACTTTCGACTTAACCTCATACATCTATGTCATTATAGTAGACTATACTAATGACACTATATACATTTCATACTCACGATGCAATAAGCACACAACCACATGATCATCTAGTTATATGCACACACCAAACATATTCAATTCCGTACATTCTAGTAACATAATTCTGCAACTAACACCATGACCTATGCTTAACAACCCAACATCATTCTAACTTCATCCTGTTCTAATGATCTCATATGCTTCACATTTAGAGTACTTTTACTTATCAATTTTGATTAAGCAATTATTCAAACATGTAGTAACATCATACCACTCCAACATAGAGTACAATATTCTAATGCATACTTTTACCAAATAACATGGCCAACCAAATCCTACATGAATTCCATCTAAAAATAGATTTCTCATGTTTATTTATCATCAAATACATCATATCCCCATATTATACGATTTCATCCATTACTTGCATACCATTTCATCTATTAATCTCACCTAGGCATTTCATCAAACGCTTGGTATGCATGCCACAATTTATGCATAATGTACAAGTGTTTCATGCTTTACTTCCTACTTCATGCTTTCATTAATCAGTTAACACAAAAACATCAACAAATTCATATCACATTCAATCGACCTAACAAGAACGCATTACATGCAACATAACACAACAAGATTTGAACAAGGATTGGACATGGGTGACACACCCATGTCGCCATCTTTACCACAAGAAGTGGGTTTCACCTCCAAACATCAAATTACCCCAAACCACGAATAATCCATATCCTATATGATGATTCTAACACATATTCATACTCAATTTCATACACTTTCGCGATTTCTAACATAACCCACTTCGTGCATAATCACTAATCTAAATTTTAAGACATACCTTATGATCCCCTTGTAAAGGTGATCATTAATCCATGTTCGGTTGTGAATTTAAGCCTTGATTCACCCTTCAATTTGACGGTTATAGTTGAGTTAGGGTTTTGGCTCTTTGGAGCTCTTGAACGTTCAAGAACACACACGAAGTGTGTGTTTATGTATGGTGATATTTCATTTTAATAACCCAACTTCCATCTTGTTCCATTTAGCCCCTCGTGTTTGTTACTTAACATAAATTTGCACTACTTTCGTCATTTAATACTTTTAACCACACACTTAACTAGGTTAAATAGCCTAGTTATTTATTTCATGCTAAGTCATATAGGAACATACGGCAAATATAAACATTCGGGTTTTGGGGTGTTACAACAATCGTCTCTTCATTCACCATCGGGATACGAATGATCTTCTCATGACAAACGATCTCTGCTCGATTACTCGACAACCAATCCATTCCAATTACTATGTTGAAACTTCCTAATTTGATTGGCAGAAGATCTAACGTAAACTCACGCTCTCCAAGCTCTATCACACAACCTCTAATCACTTCGTTGGCTTCTACTAGCTTTCCATTAGCTAGTTCTATTGAATACGGGATATCTAACTTACTGGCAACTAGCCCAAGTATATCCTTAAATTCTAGGGACACAAAGCTATAGTCGGCACCAGTATCAAATAGCACAGATGCAAAGTGTTGGTTGATAGGGAATGCACCAGTAACTACGTTCAGATCCTGGCGAGCTTCCCTTGCTCCAATGTTGAAAACTCTTCCTTGAGCTTGATTGTTCTTTGGGCAATCCCGCTTGAAATGCCCAACATCTCTGCGGCCAAAACAACCTTGGCCGCGACCATTTCCATTTCCGCCCTGGTTGTTGTTTGCTCCACGGTTTCCGTTACCAGCTTGATTTCTAGAACCACCACGATTTCCATTACCTCCTTGATTATTGTTTCCACCTTGGTTTCTGTTCCCATAACTGTTTCCACCACGGTTTCCATTGCCATTACCATTTCCTCTTTGACCACCATTCCCACGACCGGCTCCATACCAGCATGTATCTTTGGCATGGCCAACTTTTCCACACGTTTCACACTTTCCAGCTCTGCATCGTCCCGTGTGGTGAAACTGACACACATCACATTTGGGCAGGGTGCCCATATACCCTTTTCCTCTAATCTCAGCACCAGTAGCAGCAGCTTGTGCTTTGATGCGTGTCAGTGTGTATATATATTAGGTATATATTTTAAGCCCTTTTACACTTTTTAGCCAAGTTTTAAATTTATAAAACACGATATTTACTAACACTAAACACACATATGGGCAAGTGCACCCATCGTGAACGTAGTATAGTGTTGGTAAGATACCGAGGTCGTCCAAGGACACAAGAGCTTTTAGTACCGGTTTATACTCAACGTCTAACCAAATCAAAATGTTAGAAAAAGGTTTTAAACTAAGAAAATGAAACTAACTAAAATGCTGAAAAATAAAATAAAAACAAAAACAGATAGACAAGATGAATCACTTGGATCCGACTCGTGTATTAGTGTAACCTTTGATTATTTTCGCACTTTTGCACTTGTTTAAGAGACTATCTTAGTTAATGTAGTAGGCCCCTCTTTTGAAGGCGACGTTACCCTCAACCCAGTAGTTTGAGTCAGCAAGGATACAATCCTAAAGGGTCGGATTATTGAAAGATAATTAATTAAGTTATTAATGCATAATGTGGTAGGCCCCTCTTTTGAAGGCGACGTTACCCTCAGCTAAGTAGTCTGAGTCAGCAGGGATACAGTCCTAAGTAGCTGGGTTAAAGTTTTAATAGTAGTTTAACTTATGAGGGGATCAAAGAGTTTGGACCCCCGCCATCCAATACCTTTGGGTATTGAAGGAGGTCCTACTAAATCTGACCCAGGTCCTTTGCAGGATCTATACACTGAACAATGGCAAGACTCTTACCAAACCGTTCCCTTAACCCCCGACCAGGTAGCCAACATACCTCCATATAGACCGTGGAGATATGAATGGTGAAAATCTTTTATTTTATATAGACAGTAAAATAATGCCAAGACACCACAGACAAACGATAAGGAAGAATCACCTTCAACATAAGAAACTAGTAATTAAAGTCATTAATACAAAACCAATTAAAAAGTGCAAAAGATTAAAAATAAAAAGTATTACACTAAACACTTGTCTTCACCAAGTGATGTAAGAGACTTAGGCAAACATGGCCTTTAATTGTCAAGAACTCTTACGATCAATCTTGGATCCCGAGACGACTCACACACTCTCTGATGGACAATGGATGATGGTGGTGGATGATGGTGTTATGGTGGTGGTGGGTGGTGGATGAAGTGTGAGAGAGGTGGTGTGCCAAGGGATGAGTTGAAATGGCTCTAAGCACTCCTATTTATAGGCTGAACAGAAGCCCGGGCATGGCCCCGTGCCCGCTGGGCACGGCCCCGTGTCCATCTGACACTCTCTCTCCTCATTAATTGTAATTCGCAATTACAATAAATGCGCCTGCAGCAAGTTCACCACGCCCCCGTGTCCGCTGGGCACGGCCCCGTGGTCGGCAGTAGAAGCTTCTATAGGTTTGTCTTTTCTGCTGCTTCTTGGGCACGGCCCCGTGCTCGCTGAGCACGGGGCGTGTTCAGTCTTCTGTTTTCTTAGTTTTGCTTGGGAAGATGCTGTCGAGGGGTCGGGCATTCCACTTTTGTTCATTTTCTTGTATTTATGTTAGATTTTGCTGTCTTTTTGCTTCTTTTGTTAATTTGAGCTCATTTAATCCTGAAAATACAAAAGGAAGACAAAAGCACACTTTTTCCAACATTAGTACTAAAAAAGGGTTAGTTTTATGCCACAATTGATATAATTTATATGTTGCATTTTGCGCATATCAAATACCCCCACACTTGAATCTTTGCTTGTCCTCAAGGAAAATTGATGTAGTGCGTGGTACGATAAATGAAGATCAAACACGTTGATTTAACGAATACCCGTGTAGTTCTTCCCCAACCCCCAAATTGCAACCCAAAAGCCACGGAATTTGAAGTGAAAATTCGATAGTTACAAAATTCAATTCTGATTCTTTCAATTACTAAAGGGACATATAAATAAGAACAGAAATTCGAAATGGGCCTAAAAAAGATAACGGGCCAAACACACGGCCTAAAACAAAATGCCTAAAATAGTCCAAAAAACATAAAAATGCAAATAAGTAATGGAAATAAGCGTTTTTTGACCCGGACGACGAGGTTTGCAGCAAGATGGAGCTCGTTCTCACGTTCGTTTCGCCTGGTCGCACGCCCAAAACGGACCTCCGTAGCCCAAGTTAGAGCCATTTTAGTGAAGCCCCTTTTGTTACGCGGTCTTGGGCCTCCAAATACAAAATAGCCCGTTCCTCCACACTTGGGCCCGCATCATTCCCCCCTGGATAGACAAAATTCGCCCTCGAATTACCAACAGGTTCATCATCAGAAGACTCTCCATAATAAGGCAACAGATGCTTCACATTAAACACATCAGAACAACGAATGTGACTTGGCAGCTTCAGACGATAAGCATTCAGATTGATCTTGTCCACGATTTCAACTAGACCAATCTTCTTGGCTAACAACTTGTTATATTCCCCAACTATAAAACGATCTTTAGTCAAAACAGCCCAAACAAAATCACCTTCCTCAAACTCAACATGCCTACGCTTCTGATCAGCAGCTTGCTTATACTTCAGATTAGCTCGGGTTAAATAATCATACACAGCATTATGAACTTCATGTAAACCTTCCACAAAATCTTGAACTTTCTTTGCGACTGATCCAGAAACAGGAAGAGACATCAAATCAAGTGGTCCCCGAGGCTGAGATGAATACACTATCTGAAATGGACTATATCCAGTGCTCCGATTAACAGCATGATTATGAGCAAACTCAGCTTGGCACAATTTCTGATCCCATGCCTTCACATGATCACCAACCAAACACCTCAGCAAATTCCCAAGTGACCGATTAACAACTTCAGTTTGCCCATCAGTTTGTGGGTGATAAGCACTACTGAAATTGAGCTGAGTATTCACCATCTTCCACAAGCTTCGCCAAAAATGACTCAGAAATCGGGTATCCCCATCAGACACAATAGAAGAAGGTAGCCCATGCAAACGGTACACATCACGAAAAAAGAGTTGGGCTACATTAACAGCATCAGTCGTCTTCTTGCAGGGAATAAAATGAACCATCTTAGAAAACCGATCGACCACAACAAAGATGGAATCATTACCCCTCTGAGTACGAGGTAACCCCAACACGAAATCCATACTAATATCAACCCAGGGCTGTGAGGGAATTGGTAAAGGCATATAGAGACCCGCATTGGTAGCCGTGCCCTTGGAGACTTGACAAATACGGCACCTCTTCACATAACGATCCACCTCTTTTCTCATAGTAGGCCAATAATAAGAATCTTGAACCAGTTGTAAAGTACGATCACGACCAACATGCCCTTCACCATGTAACTCCTTAATAATCTGTAAGCGAAGACTAGAATCGGGAATACATAGCTGATTCCCCTTGAACAGAAAACCATCATGCAAAAGAAAGTCCGACCTTTGCCCAGTTTCCACATCCTGCAAAATAACTGAGAAATAAGGGTCAATGGCTAACTGCTCACGAATGACCTCCAAACCTGGCACATCAACCCTCATAGATACAAGCAGATTACTCCTCCTGCTTAAGGCATCAGCAACCCTATTTGAAACACCAGTCTTGTGTTTGACCACAAAAGTAAACTTCTCAAGAAAGGCCAACCATCGCCCATGTTTTTGAGATACATTGTCTTGAGTACGAATGTGCCTTAGGGAATCATGATCAGTGAATAAGACAAACTCCTTTTGAAACAAGTAATGGCGCCAATGCTTTACAGCTTGGACCACTGCATAAAACTCTAGATCATAAGTACTGTACCTTAACTTAGGCCCAGTCAACTTCTCACTAAAATAAGCAACAGGTCGACCACCCTGACTAAGAACCCCACCAATTCCAACCTTTGAGGCATCAGTATGAAGTTCAAAAACTTGAGAAAAATCAGGCAATACCAGAATGGGTGCTGTAGTGAGCTTCTCTTTCACAACTTGAAAAGCCAACTCTGCCTCATCTGTCCATACAAACGTCTTCCCCCTCATACAATCTGTCACTGGGGCCATAATAGAACTGAAGTGTGGAATAAACCGTCTGTAAAAAGAAGCAAGCCCATGGAAACTACGAACTTCAGTAATGGTAGTAGGAGTTGGCCAATTTTGAACAGCCGCCACCTTGGATTCATCAACTTGTATCCCATCACCAGAAATAACATACACCAAGAATAACACTTTAGGGGTCATGAACACACACTTCTTGGTGGCTGCATAAAAACGGTCCCTGCGAAGTAAGGCCAAAACCTGCCTCACATGCACAACATGGTCGCTGAAAAAAGCACTATAAATGAGAATGTCATCAAAATACACAACCACAAACTTCCCAATAAAAGGCCTAAGCAACTGATTCATCACACGCATAAAAGTACTAGGTGCGTTTAATAAACCAAATGGCATCACCAACCACTCATACAACCCTTCACGAGTCTTGAAGGCTGTCTTCCACTCGTCACCCGGTCTAAGACGAATCTGGTAATAACCACTCTTCAAATCTAACTTCGTAAAAATAGTAGCACCACTAATTTGGTCAAGTAAATCATCAAGTCGAGGAATAGGAAACCTGTACCTCACAGTAATCTTGTTGATTGCTCGACTGTCAACACACATACGCCAAGTGCCATCTTTCTTTGGAGTTCGTAAAGCCAGAACAGCACAAGGGCTCATACTTTCACGAACGTGGCCCTTAGAAATTAACTCCTCAACCTGTCTTCGCAACTCCTCATGCTCAGCAGGGCTCATCCTGTAATGTGGTCTATTGGGTAACTGTGACCCAGGCTCCAAATCAATATGATGTTGGATGTCACGCAAAGGTGGTAATCCATCAGGCAACTCAACAGGAAACACATCAGAAAATTCCTCAAGCAAAGGAACCACAGCATCAGGAATTTCGACTTCCTCGGGCACTGCCTTCCCTATTAAAACAAAAACACTGTCTGTGTCCTCCAATTCATCTTGAAACTGACTGATGGTCAACAAATTACCCGACTGTTTTGTGGCTAACTGTTTAGGCTTGCTAGGGACAAGAGTGATATTCACACCACCAAACAGAAAGCTATAAGTATTGGACCGCCCGTTATGCTCTATATTACGTTCATATTCCCAAGGTCTACCCAACAATAAGTGACACGCGTCCATAGGGACCACATCACACACGACATCATCTTTGTACGTTGACCCAATAGAAATAGAAACAAGTGCCCTTTTAGATACCGTCACTTCACCTCCCTTTTTAAGCCATTGAAGCTTGTACGGTTTCGGGTGACTCTCTGTCTTCAAGGCCAACTTTTGAACTGCCTCTTCAGAAATCAGATTGTCACAACTCCCCGAATCAATGACAAACGTGCAAACCTTCCCCAAAATGGTACATGTTGAGTGGAAGATGTTGTGTTTCTGCCAGTCATCCCCATCTGCCTTTGGTGTATAGCAAGAGCGTCTGACCACCAAATTCACCCCAACATCACCGGTCAGAACCTCCTCTTCATATTCAGTTTCTTCATCATACACTGGGTTATTCTCATACTCTTCATACTGATCATCCTCCGACTCAACAAACAAGTGTCTTTTACCAGCCTTTTTGCACTCAGCTTGACTATGGCCTGTTTCACCACAACTGAAACATCTCGGACCACTACTGCTAGCCCCCTTAGAAGTAGGCCCGGTATTGCTACCCCCGGCTTCTACTGACTAGGCCCGCCACGAGGTGCCCCACTGCCTGTCCCAACGTTTCCTCCAGCAGGGGTAAATGAACCGCCCACCCGACGGTTTTGCTTCTCAAAAGCCAACGCCCGTTGGTGTGCCTCTGGAATGGTTAACGGATCAAAAAGGTTCACGGACTCCATAATTTGAACCCTCAGACCCCCAATATACCGAGAAACAAGTTGCTCCTCCGGTTCTTGAATATCATTCCTTGCAATCAATTGATAAAACTCCGTTGTATAATCATCAACAGATTTGGCCCCCTGTTTTAAATTCTGCAGACGTTGGTACATCAACCTTATGAGGCAAAAAGTTGGACCGCAAGCACTTCTTCATCTTGGCCCATGTCACAATCCTTGACTTTCCGAGCCTGTTTCGTGTTAACTTCAATTGTTGCCACCACGCAGAGGCCCTACCACGTAACCTGGTAGCGATCAAGGCCACTCGCTTGTTTTCAGGCACCTCCTTATACTCGAACACCTCCTCCACGGTAGCCAACCAATCAATGAACCCCTCCGGATTCAAACTAGCCCCATCAAATTCTGGAATATCAATCCTTATCCCAGAATCCCAACGCCTGTTACCCCCTCCACGTTCACCCCTTGGCTGCCTGATGGGTTGATAAAATTCCTTAGCTTAATGGTTTTAATTTCGGTTAATTACACAAAGTTACTTTCTAGAATACACTACTTTGATATGGTTTGTGTTTTGCAGGCATTGACGGGTTTAAGGTGTATTTTGGAGAATTACCGAACCTTTGGGCGGATGCTAGAGAGAACATAATTGAAGAAAATGCAAAAAGAGGCAAAACTGAGCTGAACTCTGCGCCAGAAACAGTCCAAACTTCATTTTGGCTTATCCTGAGCTAGAAAATGAGTTTCGGGGCTTATAATATATGCATTTGGGGTAGCTCGACGAGACGAATCAAAATATAAGGTTTTTAAAGGCCAGAAATTATCGCATTATCTGCTGCACACTGGCTGATTGGTAAAAACGGGATTTTTTAGAGAAATAGTCAAAATTGGAAAAGGGGGAGTTACACTTTGTTATTCCTTCAACTCCCATTCATTGAAAAAAAAAACCACTTCATCTTCATCCATTCTCCACCATCCAAACCCTAACCCCTAACCCTCAACTCTCCTTCAAGACTCAAGATTGTGGTTCGGTGCTCGTATTCATCCTCCGGTGATCGTGCCTCTTCGACCATGAACGGCTAGCCTCTTCGGTTTCACCCCGGTGCAGATTATTGTAAGAATTCTAGGGTTTATGCATTCGTATTTGATTTGATTTTGTGACAAATTGTTTAGTATTTGAAACCTTCGATAATTGTCTTGCATTTGTTTCGAATTCGTAAATTGTCGAACGATGTTAAAAGTTATGACTTTGCGAAATGGTTATGTGCACTTATGCCTTATCGTAGGTTAGGATTTACATGTTCGAGGTAACGAAGTGCATTACGGTCCGTTGTCTATGACGTCGATAGCAATTGGCACCTAAGCTTCGTGATAGTAATCCGTTAATCACTATATGCAATTGAATCAAGTTAAAACATGTAGGAACCCTAGGTCTTGAAATAATCGAACCGGGTGTGGAACTTGTCTCTAATTTCTTGTTTTAGTCATTTAGTAATTTAGTTGCAATTTTAGTTAATCACAAGTGTTTTAGATAATACCAATTGTCGGGTCACTCCGATTTATTTTCCAACCCAATAAACTTATAAAAAAATTAGCAATCTTCATAATCACATTGTACATTTTTGTAAATAGTCTAACTAGTCGAACAGGTCGTGCAATACTGACCACAAGCTCTTCGTGGATTCGATACCCGACTTACCCTAGCTACCTAGGTTTAATTGGGTTTTTGACTGATCGGGACGACACGGTCACGTCAAAATGGCGCCGTTGCCGGGGAGCTAGTGCGCTTAGTATTTCATTGCTTGTTCGATTTTAGTTTAGTTTTTTTTTCTCTTGTATTTTTTTTTTTTTGTGATTTTACTTTGGGTGGTCGAGCTTGTTTGTGCAGGTACATGTTTTGCAGGTACCATCTTTCAATATGAATTGGGTAGATGATGATCCTTGTGAGTGTTGTGGAAGTGGAGAGCACTATTTAGAGGATTGCTCTGTTTTCTACGAAAAAGTTCAAGCTAACAAGGAACGGGAAGACTACCTCAGCGGATTGTTTGATTATAGGAGGGCGGATCATAAAGATTTCAATGGTCCATCCTCACATTATCCATACACTAGACCACCTCTACCACCAAAGCAAGAAAGCGGATGTCCTTGTTGTGGAAAAATTCATATACATGAAGATTGTCCAGTGTTTTGGAAAGATCCGGTGTTTTGGAAAGGAAAAATAAAGTCTGGTTACAAGCCACCACCACATTATCAAGAATACTACTATGAACCCAAATCACCATATTTCTCAAGTTACCGGGAGGAGGAGTATGATGATTATTATAATGAGTACCCTCAACCGGTATACGAGAACCCACAAGATTCGATGCATTCTAAGCTTGATGCTCTCATGGACATGATGAAAGAATATCACCAGGATATCAAAGATATGAAGAAAGCGAATGAAGTGAGAGATAAAGCCCATGAAGCATTGGTGGTGCAAGTGGGTCAATTAGCGGAGGAATTAGCCCAACTTAAACGAGACCAAGAGGTTTGGGCCAATGGTACAATAGTAGATGGTGATGTGGTGGAAGAGGTTATCGATCTTCCCGAGCAAGAAAATGAATGTTTGAACCGAGCGGAAGACATCCCACCGCGAGACGAGTCGGATCCCAAAGATGCCCACATTCATATCCATCCTTATCCCATATTTATCACTCCAACCAACAAAGTTGGGGATGCGGGTTCGGGTATAAGGATTCGAAGGGTGGCGTTGCAAGACATAGGCCAGTTTAGTAAGAAGCGACCCCAAAGTTGTACAATATGCATGCCGAGCAAAATAAAAAGAGAATGGATCCGACATCCCAAATACCGAGCGTATGTTGGAAACTCGGTAGGCAAATGTGCACTTCGACCACCATGAGAGGTAAATCAGGTATAATTGTTGTAGAGTTTGTATTATTATTTGTTTTATTTTTTTTTTGTAGTTAAATGAACGTTGTGGGTGTGTTCCCTATATAACCCTCACGAGACCTCTCGTCCTCCCAAGCTATTGGGGGGTTTAAAAGGGCTTGTTGCATAAGCTAAATGCAACCGTGATTCCTACGAAAGTGAGTTAGGCTTGTTATTGTTGTAAATTATTTTTCCACATAAATCAAAGTAAATTAATGTATGACTTGGTAATATTTTCATAAAAGTGGTAGAACTAGGTAGCTAATAAATTTTAATGGTTGTGAGAAGCATGCTTCTACACAAGGGTTAAGATTTGTAGGTACATTATGTTTGTGAGACGACAGCTTTGTTGAAGAGATGAAAAGCACACGAGGAATGAGCTCTAAAAATCAGGTGCATACGTTCCCTTTTTACTTTTGATTTTTTAGTTAGCAAATAAGTGGATTGTAAATTGTATATTATTTTTCCGGGGTGAAATTTTGGGGAAGTTAGTCGTGTCACATCCCTTGTGCGTTTTTAAAAAACTCTAGTTCTTACACATTGAGGACAATGTTTACCTCAAGTGTGGGGATGGGGGAGTAGTAAAAGTTTTTCGATTTTTGACTCGTTCATCTAAACACTACACATTGAGGACAATGTTTACCTCAAGTGTGGGGATGGGGGAAAAATTTCAAAATTTTTTCAAAATGTCTTTGTTTGAAGCAATCTAAAAAGCACAAGTAACTAAGTTAACGAGGGATGTCACAACTCATTTGGTCTTTTGTCATGGTGAAGTTCAAGTTAATAGCATGACGGGTATTTAGCGGGTGGTTATTTGGGAATAATTCGCCTAAGAAACTAGCACATCATGCACGTCACATACCATACCCTTTATATATGTGAGGTTTTGAGCCACTTTTACATAATAGAATTACATATATATGTTTCTTTGTTTGAGTGGACCATTAGTCATGTATTGTAGAACTTGCATCTTTTGATACGTTTGAGACCATAGACCGAATACAAGCACGAGAATGATTAAGGCATTAGGTAAACCTTTTTCTTTTACACCATTTGCTTACCTTTACCCAAATAAATCCCCTAGTCGCCCACTTTGAGCCTAAACCTTTCGTTTGACCACCCTATAGCCCATAACCGTAAACCTTTTTCTTTTAAACCCGTGTGATGGAAATTCGATTTTAGGATTATTTGTTTGTATAGTTGTGGTTTATATTTGCAAAAAAAAAAAAAAAAAAAAAAAAAAAAAAAAGCAGAAAAATTGTGAAAAAGAAGAAAAAAAAATTGTTAAGAAAAACACAAAAATATGTGTTTATAGTTTGATTTAATAAAAGGCAAAAAATTGTTGCCTTCTAGTCGATGTTTGTAGATAATTGTGTTTAGCATAGTTATTTTGTAATAAAAAGTTGAGCTTTCATCACCTTAGCCACTTAAAAAAAAAAAAAATATCCTATTCCATACCCTTACCCTAGCCTTGTTACAACCCTCCAAAGACCTTTTGACTTGTGCTTAGTATTCATGTTCGGTGGTGGAGAATGATTGAGTTGCAAGCCTATGCGGGTACGTGTTCTAATCGGTTTTGAGTGATTACCTAGAAAGTGCTAATTCATTAACTAATTAGCCAAATTTTATAAACCGAGTGGAGAGAACATTGTGAGGGATGTGCATGACTTGTTAGTTTTACGGGCGGGTTAATCTTGGATAACCATATTATACGTGATTATTCACTTTACCGTTAGATATTTTGTAAATTGTAAAAAGTTTTGAACCGGGCATGACAATAGACCTTAACCTTAGTCTCAGGAATGGGGAGTGTGTTTTTCGTTCGACCCACGTGAAAGTGAAAAACAGATTTGCTTGAGGGCAAGCAAAAGACAAGTGTGGGGATGTGATGGGTTGATAAAATTCCTTAGCTTAATGGTTTTAATTTCGGTTAATTACACAAAGTTACTTTCTAGAATACACTACTTTGATATGGTTTGTGTTTTGCAGGCATTGACGGGTTTAAGGTGTATTTTGGAGAATTACCGAACCTTTGGGCGGATGCTAGAGAGAACATAATTGAAGAAAATGCAAAAAGAGGCAAAACTGAGCTGAACTCTGCGCCAGAAACAGTCCAAACTTCATTTTGGCTTATCCTGAGCTAGAAAATGAGTTTCGGGGCTTATAATATATGCATTTGGGGTAGCTCGACGAGACGAATCAAAATATAAGGTTTTTAAAGGCCAGAAATTATCGCATTATCTGCTGCACACTGGCTGATTGGTAAAAACGGGATTTTTTAGAGAAATAGTCAAAATTGGAAAAGGGGGAGTTACACTTTGTTATTCCTTCAACTCCCATTCATTGAAAAAAAAAACCACTTCATCTTCATCCATTCTCCACCATCCAAACCCTAACCCCTAACCCTCAACTCTCCTTCAAGACTCAAGATTGTGGTTCGGTGCTCGTATTCATCCTCCGGTGATCGTGCCTCTTCGACCATGAACGGCTAGCCTCTTCGGTTTCACCCCGGTGCAGATTATTGTAAGAATTCTAGGGTTTATGCATTCGTATTTGATTTGATTTTGTGACAAATTGTTTAGTATTTGAAACCTTCGATAATTGTCTTGCATTTGTTTCGAATTCGTAAATTGTCGAACGATGTTAAAAGTTATGACTTTGCGAAATGGTTATGTGCACTTATGCCTTATCGTAGGTTAGGATTTACATGTTCGAGGTAACGAAGTGCATTACGGTCCGTTGTCTATGACGTCGATAGCAATTGGCACCTAAGCTTCGTGATAGTAATCCGTTAATCACTATATGCAATTGAATCAAGTTAAAACATGTAGGAACCCTAGGTCTTGAAATAATCGAACCGGGTGTGGAACTTGTCTCTAATTTCTTGTTTTAGTCATTTAGTAATTTAGTTGCAATTTTAGTTAATCACAAGTGTTTTAGATAATACCAATTGTCGGGTCACTCCGATTTATTTTCCAACCCAATAAACTTATAAAAAAATTAGCAATCTTCATAATCACATTGTACATTTTTGTAAATAGTCTAACTAGTCGAACAGGTCGTGCAATACTGACCACAAGCTCTTCGTGGATTCGATACCCGACTTACCCTAGCTACCTAGGTTTAATTGGGTTTTTGACTGATCGGGACGACACGGTCACGTCACTGCCCTTCCTGTTCGTCTTCGGAAGTCGAACCATCACCAAAAGGGTTACTAAAATCAGAACCATACACGTCATTGGGTCTCTGCCTCCTACGATTGATCAAGTCGGCCATCCGGTCAGTCAACTGATCGACCACCTGATCCAACCGCTGATCCACTCTCGCCATAAGTCGCTGCTCCAACTCTTGTTTATACACTTCAGCAAGATGGAGCTCGTTCTCAAGTTCGTTTCGCCTGGTCGCATGCCCAAAACAGACCTCCGTAGCCCAAGTTAGAGCCATTTTAGTGAAGCCCCTTTTGTTACGCGGTCTTGGGCCTCCAAATACAAAGTAGCCCGTTCCTCCACACTTGGGCCCGCATCAAAAACCCTTTATAATGTGGCTTTATTCACTCCCAAATGCAATGAGTAGAAGAGAAGGTTTTTGGGCTTGTCATAGAGTGTCGGGATTTCCAAGATTCTTTATTCAGGTTTTATTTTTATTTATTCACAATCCTATTCAGCATGATTTATTAAGAACGTTTCTTAAGATAAATTACTTATTAGGGCATAGCATACCTTTTTTTAAAATTCTATTTATATACAAGTTTGCCAAGCATGGAACTTACTCCTACCATAAGCTTGCCAAGCAATCAATCCTCCTCATTTTTAACTATATACCTTTGTAAATATCAAGAGGACTTTATGGGTGAAGGGTTAGGCTTTGGCTAAAGGTGGGTGGTTGGGTTAGTGGTAGTAAAAAAAAACGAAAGACGTAACAAACGTCGGTTTAAAAGACTTTTATTATATTTTTTTTTTCATATTTTTATTTTATTTTGATGAATTGTTCAAACAAAGTTATTTTTGATAAACTTTGTTTGTTTACTTTGTTTCATCAAAATATAGATTTTTTTTTTTGAAGAAGAAGTCATAAGAGAACCGAACATTGTTACTAAAAAAAAGGGTTAAAAATAAAAAATGTTTAGGTGGGTAAAAAGGGTTGTTTTGGGTTAAGAAATGAAAAGGTTTAGGCTCAAAGGGGTTAACTAGGGGGATTTTGGGTAGGTGGTAAAAAAAAATGAAAAATAATGGTGTAGAATAAAAAAGGGTTAGTCCTAATGCCTCCATCATTTACTTACTCGGGTTTAAGTTGGTAAGGACCGGGAATGTATTGTTGTGGCAAGTTCTAGAGTCGTACGAACTAAGCGGCTATTCACACAAGAAACGAAAAATGAGCATTTAGTGTAAAGATATGTATTTATATGCTCGTTAAAGGCTCAAAACTCACTTTTGTGGGAAAAGGGTTTTTTATGTGATCAAGTATATATAATCAAATTTTAACTAAGTTTGTCATGCCTTTTCATAATTTTCTTATGTTGGTTCTTTTTATCACGACGCTATCGGTTGTAAACTTGTAAAAATATAACCTTGTTAAGACTTGAATTCTCAACTTAAACTTAGACAAGTAAAAAAAATGAAATTTTTTGGAAAAAATTTGGGGTGATTAGCGGTTCCAATAGAGTTTTGTGTAAGGCTTGTTATTAGGACTTGCAAAATTCAAGGTTTTAGCATCCCCCCCCCCCACACTTAAATTACACATTGTCCTCAATGTGTCCCAAAAATAAGTTTTTAGGTTGATTAAATGTGAATGGTGTTAAAAGCAAAATTTTATGTTACTGGCAGTCTGGACACGGCCCCATGTTCAGGTGCTAGTAACAAAAATTTAAGAAAATGAACAGAAGCCTGGGCACGGGGGCGTATTCAGTGAACACGGCCCCGTGTCCAGTTACCTGAACTGGGCGATTTGCTGCAGACTGTGCAGCACGGGGCCGTGTTGGGTGAACACGACCCGTGCTGAGCCTACTGTAATGGAGAGATCATTGTCGGATTGCTCTGTTTTAGTGCATGGGGCGATGTTTCTCATTTCCCTTGTTATCCTTGACCATCCAGAGCGTGTTTTATTTCTGCAAATTAAATTAAACTAAAAGATTAAACGAAACTAAGGATAGATCCGCGGAATGCCTCCGTGGTGCGCCACGTTTATAAGGGCCCTTGGCTAGACCCAAGGTGAGGTTATATGTTTTCCGAGCGGGATGTTTTGCATCCCATGTTGCACCGTCGGAGAGCATCATCCAAACTCGAATCAATAACCTTCATGTAATTGACCGGGTCATCGTCCTCTATTCTCTTCCCAACCCCGAACTTCACTTCCTTATCCCCATATTTTAAAGTGAGTGTCCCGTCATTCATGTCTACCACTGCTTGTGCGGTGGCTAGAAATGGCCTCCCTAGTATGAAGGGGACTTCGGTGTCTTCTTCCATATCAAGTATGACAAAGTCGGCCGGGTAAACGAAATTGTCGACTTTGACTAGTAGATTTTCAGCGAAACCTTGTGGGAAGTTGACGGATCGATCAGCAAGTTGTATACTCATCTTTGTAGGACTCGTTTTTCCCAGGCCGAGTCGCTTGAACATTGATGCGGGCATGAGGTTAATGCTAGCCCCAAGATCAGCTAGTGCATTACGAATGGGGGAGTCCCCAATCGAGCAAGGAATTATGAAGCTTCCGGGATCAATTTTCTTTTGGGGGAGTATGTTGAGTACGAGGGCGGAGCATTCTTCGCCTAAGTTAACTAATTGCAATGATTTAATTTTCCTTTTATGAGTGAGTAAGTCCCTCATGAATTTTGAGTATTTAGGCATTTGGGTTAAGACGTCAATGAAAGGAATGTTGACATGCAATTGTTTTAGTAGACTTTCGCATTTTGCGAATTGCTCATTGGTCTTTTGACGGATTAACCTACCGGGGTACGGAACCGGAGGAGCCTTGGTGGGCTCCGGTGATGGAGGAGAAACCTTCTCTTGTTGGGGCAGTGTTGCGATCTCTTTAGTAGGCGGTGGTCCTTCCGCAGGACCCACGATACGGTTCCGTAGCATTATGAGATGAACTTGCGCCTTTGGGTTTGTTTCGGTATTACATGGTAACGCGCCTTGCGGTCTCTCAGAGAAATTTTAGGCTAGTTGATTTATTTGTTTTTCGATGTTTTGTATACTAGCTTGTTGATTTCTAAAATTTGATTCTAATTGTAGAAACCTATCCGAGTTTTTCTTTTTAGTGTCGGAGATGAGGCGAGATATAGTATCTTCAACCCTTTCTCGTCCACCTTGTTGTTGAGGGAAACTTTGTGACTCATTTCTTGGTTGTTGAAAGTTTGTTCATTGATTTAGGCTTTGTTGGTTACTACTATTACCGGGTTCTCTCCAACCAAGGTTAGGGTGGTTACGCCATCCTTGGTTGTAGGTGCCCGTTGGAGGACCCGACGGCCTTGGTCTATTATCAATGTAGTTTACCGATTCTGGTTGATCATCTGTTTCTTTCATACAGCTCCAATTTTCATGTGGCCCACCACACCCTTCACAAGCCATAACCGAGACTGTTTTTGTCATTTCTAACTTTTTAATTTTAGAAGAAAGGGCCTCGATTTGGGCTTGTAAAGAAGTGCTTTCATCAACCTTATGGGCGCCCGGGGCAATAGATTTATTGCCTCGGGGAGTGTGCCACTGGAAATTGGTTTGAGCAATTTCCTCAATTTGATTATATATTTCATGCGGGCGGCGATTACCTAAAAGTCCCCCGGAGCTAGAGTCAAGTGTTTGTCTAGTATGTGGCAACAGTCCATTATAGAAAGTGGATACTTGTTGCCACACCGCAAGACCGTGATGGGGACACTTTCGTAATAGCTCCTTGAACCTTTCCCAAGTTTCATATAAGGATTCCTGTAACAACTCTCACTAAAATTAATACTTAGTATGTTAATTATCCAATGAGGAAACCCTAATTAAGACATCCAAGTGATTCTGCGCAAACCCTAAAATTTTCAGAACAATCGGAATCAGGATAAGGGCCCCTAAAACTCAGGGGGGGATAAACCCTGGTAGACATTTATCTTCAATATTTGCTGTAGAAAATGAAATTGATCATACCGTTAACTCAGCAAGGCTAGTCCCAGACCTGGCTACCCTATAGTGGTCAGGTGTCCTTTACGGACCGTAAGGGAAAAATTCTTTACGGTCCGTAAGCCTATCCAAATTCGTGTATAAATAGCCGACATTGGGACTTGATTTCTGGCATTTGAACGACGTAAATTCTCATTACGTAGACTGAGATATCATAGAATTACTATCAAAAACACACACGGATCACTAATTGTTGCCGCAATCAGGGTAATAACTCGATCGCTATTACGATTCAACGTCCGATTGATTGTAACTATCCAACGATTGTTTGAGTGCTGCTCAAATTGAGTTTATACTTTGTTATTCATCGTGATTTCGACTTGAATGTTTGAGTGCTGTCCGAACTCGGACTATACTCTGTCATTCTTTGTGAATCCGCTGAATTGTTAAGTATTGAACTTTATTAATCGTTGTGAGGGTTTAATCTCGTGAATTATCGTAACTGTTGTATTAGTTACTAACCCCGTTTGTGTGCATTGTTATTTAAATTAGGTTAATCAAGGCTAATCAGTAAGCTTATACACTGCTCGTTAAATCTGCAATGTGAGTCATTCTCTTTTTGTCAACTGTTTTACAAAACTCCAAGTTATTTTCCAAAGTTATAATTACAGGGATTAAGTCTTTGTAATCACCAAGTTACAGCCGGTATGTGAGGTTTTGTATACATTACTTGATAATCTTCACCATTGGGGCAGCCAATGGGTGATATGACCATAATCACAGACACCATTGGACAATTAGAGGGCCAATGGGTCGAGTGACAAAGTACCGTGGGTAGTTGGTTTGATATCAGAAACATTGTAATCGCTTTTAATACTGTGAATTATAACAAATGTGTCATTTTCAGTAAAACTGAATGATTCACTCAGTATTTCCCCGCTGACAAAACCTTTTTCAAACGTGTTTCAGGTGATCTGTTGTGAGCAAAGAAAAGTGCCTTGAAGCACTACAAGCTTAGAGAAGTGGCTCAATATATATATATATAAATAAAGAAACATGTTTTGTAAAATAAAGATTTCCCAGTGAAATCATTTTATTGTAAATTACTGGGTTTTACCCCTAAATTATGTAAACGGGCAGTTTTAATATTAAAAGATCCTGTATTAAAAGACTTCCGCTGTCGCCTAAATTAAATACCACGGGATTTCCTGCCTCGCGGCTCTGGACCTGGTCAAACCGGGGCCGAGGGCCGTGACAATTCCCCCCCCCCTCTTGGTAGTATGTATTAATTTCAGTCATTAATTTAGCCGTTTTAGCGGGAGGGAAATACTTATATAGAAATTTTTGGGCTAGTTCATCCCAGGTGTTTACCGAACCAACTGGGAGGGCGCTAAGCCAAGCTTTTCCTCGGTCTTTTAGTGAAAATGGAAACATTCGAAGGCGGATGGCGTCTTTTGATGCTCCGTTGATCCGAAAGGTATCACATATTTCTAAGAAATTAGTAATATGTAGATGGGGATCCTCGTCCGCAAGCCCATGAAAGGTTGCAGAGTTTTGAAGCATCTGTATCAAATGTGGCCGAAGTTTGAAGTTGTTGGCTTCGACATTCGGTGCATTGATAGCGGCGCCGAGATTACCTACGGTGGCTCGTAGGTAATCCATGAGGGTACGTTGGTCCGCCATTGGAAGTGGGTCCCCCGAAACCTTCTCTTGGTTTTTAGCTTTTCGTTTTTTCTGAGAAAGCGTTCGGGTTCTTCTAGAGGTTCTTTTATGTCTTTATTAGAACTGGAGCTCATACACTACGTAGAGGTGGCGTCTGGTTCCAAGTCCTGCAACAAAAACAAAAAAAATGTTGGTCAGAAAGTTCACCACGGCCCCGTGCTCAGTGAACACGGCCCGTGGTCGGAGTTACAGTGATTGTTTTCCGGATCCCTGTTACTGGAAAGTTGGACACGGCCCCGTGTTGCACCGACACGGCCCCGTGGTCAGCCTTCTGTAACTCGGAAAATTAAAAACTGCCAGTAACACTGCTGGGCACGGCCCGTGTCCGACCAGGTACGGCCCGTGCTGAGCTCTGCAGAAGCTGAAAAAATTTAGAAAATCCTGAAAAAATAAAAAGAAAATAAAAAAATGATTAGGCCGTTGATTCCTAACTTTCTTAAAATCCTTGTGTCCCCGGCAACGGCGCCAAAAACTTGATGCGTGTCAGTGTGTATATATATTAGGTATATATTTTAAGCCCTTTTTACACTTTTTAGCCAAGTTTTAGATTTATAAAACACGATATTTACTAACACTAAACACACATATGGGCAAGTGAACCCATCGTGAACGTAGTATAGTGTTGGTAAGATACCGAGGTCGTCCAAGGACACAAGAGCTTTTAGTACCGGTTTATCCTCAACGTCTAACCAAATCAAAATGTTAGAAAAAGGTTTTAAACTAAGAAAATGAAACTAACTAAAATGCTGAAAAATAAAATAAAAACAAAAACAGATAGACAAGATGAATCACTTGGATCCGACTCGTGTATTAGTGTAACCTTTGATTATTTTCGCACTTTTGCACTTGTTTAAGAGACTATCTTAGTTAATGTAGTAGGCCCCTCTTTTGAAGGCGACGTTACCCTCAACCCAGTAGTTTGAGTCAGCAAGGATACAATCCTAAAGGGTCGGATTATTGAAAGATAATTAATTAAGTTATTAATGCATAATGTGGTAGGCCCCTCTTTTGAAGGCGACGTTACCCTCAGCTAAGTAGTCTGAGTCAGCAGGGATACAGTCCTAAGTAGCTGGGTTAAAGTTTTAATAGTAGTTTAACTTATGGGGGGATCAAAGAGTTTGGACCCCCGCCATCCGATACCTTTGGGTATTGAAGGAGGTCCTACTAAATTTGACCCAGGTCCTTTGCAGGATCTATACACTGAACAATGGCAAGACTCTTACCAAACTGTTCCCTTAACCCCCGACCAGGTAGCCAACATACCTCCATATAGACCGTGGAGATATGAATGGTGAAAATCTTTTATTTTATATAGACAGTAAAATAATGCCAAGACACCACGAACAAACGATAAGGAAGAATCACCTTCAACATAAGAAACTAGTAATTAAAGTCATTAATACAAAACCAATTAAAAAGTGCAAAAGATTAAAAATAAAAAGTATTACACTAAACACTTGTCTTCACCAAGTAATGTAAGAGACTTAGGCAAACATGGCCTTTGATTGTCAAGAACTCTTACGATCAATCTTGGATCCCGAGACGACTCACACACTCTATGATGGACAATGGATGATGGTGGTGGATGATGGTGTTATGGTGGTGGTGGGTGGTGGATGAAGTGTGAGAGAGGTGGTGTGCCAAGGGATGAGTTGAAATGGCTCTAAGCACTCCTATTTATAGGCTGAACAAAAGCCCGGGCACGGCCCCGTGTCCATCTGATACTCTCTCTCCTCATTAATTATAATTCGCAATTACAACAAATGTGCCTGCAGCAAGTTCACCACGCCCCCGTGTCCGCTGGGCACGGCCCCGTGGTGGGCAGTAGAAGCTTCTATAGGTTTGTATTTTCTGCTGCTTCTTGGGCACGGCCCCGTGCTCGCTGAGCACGGGGCGTGTTCAGTCTTCTGTTTTCTTAGTTTTGATTGGGTAGATGCTGTCGAGGGGTCGGGCATTCCACTTTCGTTCATTTTCTTGTATTTATGTTAGATTTTGCTGTCTTTTTGCTTCTTTTGTTAATTTGAGCTCATTTAATCCTGAAAATACAAAAGGAAGACAAAAGCACACTTTTTCCAACATTAGTACTAAAAAAGGGTTAGTTTTATGCCACAATTGATATAATTTATATGTTGCATTGTGTGCATATCATGCTTCAACTGGTGGGTTAGCGTCCTTACGCTTGTTGGCAATGTTGCTCGCACGTGTACCCTTCTTGAAGTTTGAGAACTTCCTTTTGTTCTCTCCTGATGACTCGTCATGAGTCTCCTTCTTCTTTCCCTTGGAGATTGAAAACTTGTTCAATCTAATGGCTTCCTCTGTTAGTGCCACGCTCAAGTCAATGGCCTTAGTGATCGTTGGAGGCTTCGAAGTAGTCACCATGCTCATAATTTGGGGTGCCAATCCCCAAATGAAACGTTCAACTCGCTTGAACTCCAGTTCTACCATGTAGGGGACAACACGAGACAGGTCATGGAATCTCTGTAGATACTCAGCAATCTTAGGTCCATCCATTTTCAGATTCCAGAACTCGGTTTCCAACTTCTGAATCTCAGCCCTCGAGCAGTACTTCTTGCACATCAGTTATTTCATCTCATCCCAAGTCATACCTTACGCTACTTCCTCGACTAGGGTCTGAACCTGGAGGTTCCACCACGATAGATCTCCATCTAGAAATAGTCCAGAAATGTAAGTGACCTGGTGCTCTGGTGCACACTTGCTCATTCGCAGCACAGAATCTCTCTTCTCAGCCCATCTTACAAAAGCTACAGCACCTCCAGTGCCGTCAAAGTTCAGAGGCTTGTAGTCAAGGAACTGCTTGTAAGTACAGCCTGTATAGGCAACATCATTCACAGAAAGCATTAGCAAATGCACATGGAATGTCTAAACGTATTGTAATGTGTCTTAGGTGACTTAAACATTACCATGAGGTGGGTTATTTCCTGAGGTACCTCCACTGTGTTTAGAGCGCAAGACCTCATGTTGTGCAATTGCCTGTGAAATCCGTTCTTGCAGTTCTGCCTCTGTTGTGGGCAACTGAGTGTTCCTTCAAGGAGGCATCTTCTAAAAGAAGATTGGATAGGTCAGGTCTTATTTGTATAATAAATATACAGTACGTATATATAATAGTTTTCATCCTAGCAAGTAAGCATGTAATCATCACAATCATAGCATAAACAAGTAAATTAACAATGTATTTAATGAGAACATGACGATTGAGCTTTCATTTATCATCGACCACAAATGTTGTTACATGTTTTACATAAATATCGTATTAAAAGGGAACATAGGGTCACACTACCCTTGTCCAAAATGTCTATCAATCTACCAAAAGTCATACAGTCAGAAGGTGGTCTCCAAAAGGCTTCACTAGCTCAGCTCAATAGTGGTGCTCTCATCAAAAGCAAGCTACCTACATAAGACCAAAAACCCGGCTATGCTGATGGTGGTGGAGGAGGAGGTGGAGGAACGAAAAGCAAGCTGCGCACATGCGCAAGCTCCTCCTCAAGATCATAAACATGACGCAAAAGACAACTGATCTGCTACTCAACGGTGAGAAATCGAGTATCAAACTCAGGAAATGGAGTAAACGGTGCAGGAGGATGTGAAAATGGGGACGGTGATGAACGAGGGGGAACAAAGTAGGCTGACACGAACATGGCAAAGGTCGCGGTGTCATCTCAAGCTCTAAAATCCTGCGACTCATGATCTCATACTGAAGCTGCAAGGATAGGAGTAGCTCATCCCGTGTATAACCAGTAAAGTGCAAGGGATGGTAGGGATCAGAAATCAGCATGGTGTAGGGTGGGAACCATCTAAGTGGCTCATCAAGTGGCGAAGAAGTGACGTGCAGTCGCGGTACACGCAAATTTAATCCAAATAAAAACTAATAGATAGTGGTAAATGGGTATCGAACTCAGGGAGTATGTGGAAAATGTGCTGATGTTATAGCTTTGCAATTTAACTACAATTAACTTAATATGCAGAAATTAAAGATCAATGATTTGGATTGTTGTTCAAGAAAACTAAATTATCAATTACTTACTAATCAAGATTGGATGTTTAATTCAGATTATGAGAACAATGACCATCTTAGGATTCAGTTTCTTTTAACACTTGTGTGAAATTCCAACTAGAAAGAGTTACATAGACATAACTCGTGTATAAACAATTGTTGTGATAAAAAGGAACAAAGTACTCAGATTATATGAATATGAGGTTGTTTCCCGATGATCAATCAATCAATATCCAACCCTAACCCTTCCCGTGATATCTCGATTGTCAACGACACCAAGAACGTATGATTTAGACCAGAATTGCAATATCAATTAACAAGCTACAATCAATTACGCATACACCATGATAATCAAAGCAAACACAAAGTTATCATTCTAGAAATAAAGGAGCAAACACACAAGAGTCTAAGAAAACCTTCACCTAAGATGATCTCCACAAATTTAGCCAGACATTGTTCGGTTGATCATCATAACTTCAATATTCAAGTTCATACGAATCGAAAACACAAACCAAATGTTTAGAAATGTTTGAAACCAACAAGAACCAGCCATATCTCCACGGTGTCTTGGCATTATTTTCTAGAATGAGTGTTTTTGTCTTCCTTTTTAAGTGTGTAAAATGCAACATATAAATCACATCAATTAAGGCATAAAACTAACCCTTTTTAAGTGCTAATGTTGGAAAAAGAGTGTTTTTGTCTTCCTTTTGTATTTTCAGGATGAAATGAGCTCAAAATCACAAAAGAAGCAAAAAGACAACTAATTCTACCATAAATACAAGAAAAGGAACAAAAGTAGACTGCCCGGACCCTCAACGGCACCTCCCAAAGCAAAGGAGAAGAAACAGAGTCTGAACACGCCCCGTGTCCAGCGAACACGGGGGCGTGCCCAGGAAGCAGCAGAAAAGACAAACCAGTAGAAGCTTCCATTGCCCACCACGGGGCCGTGTCCAGCGGGCACGGGGGCGTGGTGAAAGTACAGCAGGCGCATTAATTGTAATTCGCAATTACAATTAATGAAGTGAGAGAATGTCAGACGGACACAGGGCCGTGTCCAGCGGACACGGGGCCGTGTCCAGCCTTCTGTTCAGCCTATAAATAGAGGAGCTTGGCTTCATTCTCTCTCATCCCTTGGCACACCACCTCTCTCACACCTCATCCACCACCCACCACCACCATAACACCATCATCCACCACCATCATCCATTGTCCATCGTAGAGTGTGTGAGTCGTCTCGGGATCCAAGATTGATCGTAAGAGTTCTTGACAATCAAGGCCATGTTTGCCTAAGTCTCTTACATCACTTGGTGAAGACAAGTGTTTAGTATAATACTTTTTATTTTTAATCTTTTGCACTTTTTATTTGGTTTTGTATTAATGACTTTAATAACTAGTTACTTATGTTGAAGGTGATCTTTCCTTATCGTTTGTCCGTGGTGTCTTGGCATTATTTTACTGTCTATATAAAATAAAAGATTTTCACCATTCATATCTCCACGGTCTATATGGAGGTATGTTGGCTACCTGGTCGGGGGTTAAGGGAACGGTTTTGTAAGGGTCTTGCCCTTGTTCAGCGTTTAGAGGTCCTGCTTGGGACCTGGGTCAAATTTAGTAGGATCTCCTTCAATGCCCATAGGTATTGGATGGCGGGGATCCAAACTCTTTGACCCCCTCATAAGTTAACTACTATTAATACTATAACCCGGCTATTTAGGACTGTATCCCTGCTGACTCAGACTACTTAGCCGAGGGTAACGTCACCGCCAAAAGCGGGGCCTACCACAATTTGCATTAATAACTTAATTCATTATCTTTCAATAATCCGACCCTTTAGGATTGTATCCTTGCTGACTCAAACTACTGGGTTGAGGGTAACGTCGCCTTCAAAAGAGGGGCCTACTACAATAACTAAGATAATCTCTTAAACAAGTGCAAAAGTGCAAAAATAATCAAAGGTTATACTAATACACATGTCGGATCCAAGTGATTCATCTTGTCTATCTGTTTTTATTTTATTTTTATTTTTCAGCATTTAGTTAGTTTTTATTTTCTTAGTTTAAAAACATTTCTCTAACCTTTTTGATTTGATTAGACGTTGAGGATAAACCGGTATTAAAAGCTCTTGTGTCCTTGGACGACCTCGGTATCTTACCAACACTATACTACGTCCACGATGGGTGCACTTGCCCATATGTGTGTTTAGTGTTAGTGAATATCGTGTTTTATAAATTTAAAACTTGGCTAAAAGTGTAAAAAGGGGCTTAAATACTCATCTAATTTATATTACACCTAACGCACATCAAGTTTTTGGCGCCGCTGCCGGGGACACAAGGACTTTAAGAAAGTTAGGAATCAGCGGCCTAATCATATTTTTATTTTTCTTTAATTTTTTAGGATTTTTTCTTAGTTTTTTAGCTTCTGCAGAGCTCAACACGGGGCCGTGCCCGCTGAACACGCCCCGTGCTCAATCATTGGAACTGGCAATCCTGTTTTAAGTCAGACAGTAGGCTGAACACGGGGCCGTGTCCACTCAACACGCCCCAGTGCCCAAGATTCAGTTGCTGAAAACAGAACCGTTAGATCCCGGCGGTTGGTAATTTCTGACACAAACATGAGTGATAGTAATTCTTTTTACTTTCGGCACTCTTATGGTTTGAGGTGTCGAATATGTGGAGGCGAACATGAGGAATTAAAATGTTTTTTCCTCACTTATAGGCCCCACTATATAGACCCACCAATTCCTTGTAACCTTAAGAGGGGCGAAAGTAAAAATAAGCACTATTTCTCACTCGAATGCGCCCAGCCAGATATTCTAGGTGAAATGCTCCTTGACGAGTTATTTCAACTAGAAGAACTACTTCTCAATTGGTCAAAAGAACTTAGGAAGGATTTTTTAGATCCATCCCAAGATGATGACCATGAGGAAATGTTGGAACCGCATTCCAACAACCTCGTTGCTCCCGAAAATACCTTCTTACCTAGAAAAGACGTGGACGATAGTCGTCCCTGTGCCGATTGTGCCGTGAAGGACTCCCCATCGACTTCGTTCGATGCATACATAGACCTGAGCGATTCGGCATACACCTTCTTTAACGAGAGCCCGGGAAAGGGTTGGACTTGTCCACCTAGAATGAAAATAGGAATTACCCTCACCGACAACCTCTTGCGTTCTCGCCTTAGTATAGGACAATTAAGGTATCTTAGGCACTTTGGGGTTGTTCCAACAAGTCAAGAGCCACCCGATATAGATTAGCTCCTTAGTAAAGACAAAACTTCATAAAACAGCTTTCCGACACGGGGCCGTGCCCGGCCAACACGCCCCCGTGTCCACCAAAAGATTCCCTTCTGATCAGAACGTCAGAATACGGATAAACTGTGTCAGAATTTTATCTGCACACGGGGCCGTGTCCAGCGGACACGGGGCCGTGTCCAGCAGGCTGACGTTTTCTATAAATGCAGCCAAAAATCCTGCACATTTGGACCAACTTGGGGACAGAGATTTGAAGGAATCTTCTCTCAAACAATCCTAGGTAAGTCTAAAAGAAGTTTCCAACAAACCATCTTGTCCTTTCCTCTTCTAGACATTTCCTTCTTCTTCATCTTTTTTCAAGAACTACCATGAAAAGTTTGAATTTTCAATCTTTGTGGTAGGGAACAATGAGTTTTGATCATGGAATCTTGGTAAAAACATGTTATGTAACATTGTTTAGAGTTATTTACTGTCAAAAATCTTGCATAAACTCAGGAAATAACTTAAAAACCCAAGATTCCTTGCTCCAAAATTCTGCAGAAAGATGAACACGGGGCCGTGCTCAATGAGCACGGGGCCGTGTCCAGAAACTGTTTCGTCATATAAACTGCTTTTGGTTTATTTTTCATAGAATGGCGAGTGAAAACAGCGAAACATCATCCGTTCATTCTTCAAACAGCCGAAGGGGAAGGAGGCCCTCCGTTGAAGCTACACTTGTGCACTACGTGATAGCACTGAGGGAAGCTCTCGACGAAATGACGTCAGTAGAGGAGGTCCTCATTGACCGTATTAACGATCTTACAATGGGACTTGAAAGCAGCTTCCAAGAGATTAACCTTTTGCACCAAAGGTTAAACATTTTGGTAGCACCTCCTATGGAACCAGTCCTTCCACAACAAGACTGGAACTTGGCACTCGGTGTTAACAACCCTACCGGGTGGGGAGACTTTCCCGCAGAACCTCCTATGGAAAACCCACAAGAAGTTCCAGCGGAAGTTGAAACTCCTCAAACTAATGCGAACGAGCCCTCTTTTCTCCTTCCAAGGGAGGCAGAGGAGTGGCTTGCCGACATATGAGGAGAACCACACCCGAAAGGAGGAGTTCTACAAAGCCTTATCTAACCAAGATTAGTAGCTTCTTGGAAATTTTGCTAAATTAAAATAAAACATAGGGCTAGAACTCCATAAGTTTAATATTTATGCAATTTTTATCTTTATGTAATGTCTCTCTATTAGCAATGTTATGATGGTTTTTAAGATTGATGGTTGTTTTGAGAATAAAACACACTCATGGTGGTAATGGATGAAAAAGGGAACGAGAAAAATGGAACCATGCACGAAGAACAGAGCAACCCGACACAAATCTCCATCACAGAAGGCTTAACACGGGCCGTGCCCAACCAACACGGCCCCGTGCTGAGCCCCCTGCAGAAAATCACCCAGTTCAGGTAACTGGACACGGGCTGTGTTCAGCGGACACGCCCCCGTGTCCAGGCTTCTGTTTCAATTCTGTAATTTTTGTTACTGGCACTTGACCACGGGGCCGTGCCCGGTCAACACGGGGCCGTGTCCAGGATGCCAGTAACATAAATCTTTGCTTTTTAACCCACTTTTACACATTCTAATCAACCAAAAACATTATTTTTGGACACATTGAGGACAATGTGTAATTTAAGTGTGGGGGGGGATGCTAAAACCTTGAAATTTTGCAAAATCCTAAACACAAGCCTTACACAAAACTCTATTGGAACCGCTAAACACCCCAAATTTTTTCAAAAAAACTTTTTCATTTTTTTTATTTACTTGTCTTAGTTTAAGTTGGGAATAACAAGTTCTAAAAAGGTTATATTTTTACAAGTTTACAACCGATAGCGTCGTGATAAAAAGAACCAACATAAGAAAATTATGAAACGGTATAACAAGTCTAGTTAAAAATTCGATTATACATACTTGATCACATTAAAAACCCATTCCCACAAAAGTGAGTTTTGAGCCTTTATTGAGCATAAAAATACACATATTTAGATTAAATGCTCATTTTTCGTTTCTTGTGTGAATAGCCGCTCGGTTCTTACAAATCTAGAACTTGCCACGACGATACATTCCCGGTCCTTACCAACTTAAACCCAAGTAAGTAAATGATGGAGGCATTAGGACTAACCATTTTTCTTTCAAAACCATTATTTTTCATTTTTTTTACCTACCCAAAATCCCCCTAGATAGCCCCTTTGAGCCTAAACCTTTCATTTCATTACCCCAAAACCCTTTTTACCCACCAAAAACCTTTTTATTTTTTTCACCTTTTATTTTAGTAACAAGCTCGCTTTTTCGTAAACTCACCTTTTTATGTGACGATGAAAAAAAAAATGATGATGAAGTCAAAAACAAACAAAAGCTATAAAAGCTTGTTTGGAGAAATACTTCAAAAAAAAAGTCACTAAAAACAAGGTACTTCACGAAAACCGACGCTTGTTACGATTTTCGCCCTTTTTACTAACCACTAACCAACCACCCACCTTTAACCCAAGCCTAACCCTTCACCCCAAAAGTCCTCTTGATATTTACAAAGGTAAAAAGTTAAAAAGGAGGAGGATTGATTGCTTGGCAAGCCTATGGAAGGCGTAAGTTCCATGCCGCTCTCGAGTGATTCACTAAAAATATACACCTTCGGCCGAGTGTTGAGTGATCTCCCGTGAGGTATGTGAACTTGTATATAAATGGAATTTTAATAAGGCATGCTATGCCCAAATAAGTAATTCATCTTATGAAAAATTCAAAATAAACCATAACGAATAGGATTGTAAATAAATAAAAATAAAACCTATAAAAACCTTGGATTCCCGACACTCTAGGACAAGCTAAAAAACTTCTCTTCTACCTATTCCATTTGGGAGTGTAAGCCACATTTAAAGAGTTTTGCTTGAGGACAAGCAAAAGTTCAAGTGTGGGGGTATTTGATGTGTGTAAAATGCAACATATAAATCACATCAATTAAGGCATAAAACTAACCCTTTTTAAGTGCTAATGTTGGAAAAAGAGTGTTTTTGTCTTCCTTTTGTATTTTCAGGATGAAATGAGCTCAAAATAACAAAAGAAGCAAAAATACAACTAATTCTACCATAAATACAAGAAAAGGAACAAAAGTAGACTGCCCGGACCCTCAACGGCACCTCCCAAAGCAAAGGAGAAGAAACAGAGTCTGAACACGCCCCGTGTCCAGCGAACACGGGGGCGTGCCCAGGAAGCAGCAGAAAAGACAAACCAGTAGAAGCTTCCATTGCCCACCACGGGGCCGTGTCCAGCGGGCACGGGGGCGTGGTGAAAGTACAGCAGGCGCATTAATTGTAATTCGCAATTACAATTAATGAAGTGAGAGAATGTCAGACGGACACGGGGCCGTGTCCAGCGGACACGGGGCCGTGTCCAGCCTTCTGTTCAGCCTATAAATAGAGGAGTTTGGCTTCATTCTCTCTCATCCCTTGGCACACCACCTCTCTCACACCTCATCCACCACCCACCACCACCATAACACCATCATCCACCACCATCATCCATTGTCCATCGTAGAGTGTGTGAGTCGTCTCGGGATCCAAGATTGATCGTAAGAGTTCTTGACAATCAAGGCCATGTTTGCCTAAGTCTCTTACATCACTTGGTGAAGACAAGTGTTTAGTATAATACTTTTTATTTTTAATCTTTTGCACTTTTTATTTGGTTTTGTATTAATGACTTTAATAACTAGTTACTTATGTTGAAGGTGATCTTTCCTTATCGTTTGTCCGTGGTGTCTTGGCATTATTTTACTGTCTATATAAAATAAAAGATTTTCACCATTCATATCTCCACGGTCTATATGGAGGTATGTTGGCTACCTGGTCGGGGGTTAAGGGAACGGTTTGGTAAGGGTCTTGCCCTTTTTCAGCGTTTAGAGGTCCTGCTTGGGACCTGGGTCAAATTTAGTAGGATCTCCTTCAATGCCCATAGGTATTGGATGGCGGGGATCCAAACTCTTTGACCCCCTCATAAGTTAACTACTATTAATACTATAACCCAGCTATTTAGGACTGTATCCCTGCTGACTCAGACTACTTAGCCGAGGTAACGTCACCGCCAAAAGAGGGGCCTACCACAATTTGCATTAATAACTTAATTCATTATCTTTCAATAATCCGACCCTTTAGGATTGTATCCTTGCTGACTCATACTACTGGGTTGAGGGTAACGTCGCCTTCAAAAGAGGGGCCTACTACAATAACTAAGATAATCTCTTAAACAAGTGCAAAAGTGCAAAAATAATCAAAGGTTATACTAATACACATGTCGGATCCAAGTGATTCATCTTGTCTATCTGTTTTTATTTTATTTTTATTTTTCAGCATTTAGTTAGTTTTTATTTTCTTAGTTTAAAAACATTTCTCTAACCTTTTTGATTTGATTAGACGTTGAGGATAAACCGGTATTAAAAGCTCTTGTGTCCTTGGACGACCTCGGTATCTTACCAACACTATACTACGTCCACGATGGGTGCACTTGCCCATATGTGTGTTTAGTGTTAGTGAATATCGTGTTTTATAAATTTAAAACTTGGCTAAAAGTGTAAAAAGGGGCTTAAATACTCATATTAGCCGGACATTGTTCGGTTGATCATCATAACTTCAATATTCAAGTTCATACGAATCGAAAACACAAACCAAATGTTTAGAAATGTTTGAAACCAACAAGAACCAGCCAAAATCGCCCCCAAAGTGCAGAGAAATTGTCCAATGATGAATAATGTGAAAAGACACCATCAAAAACGGTTTAATGAGGCAGTTACACATTTTTTCGTCATCTCCACCGTAACTTACGGTACCCACCGTAAGTTACGGTGGACTTCAAACTGTTACGGTGGTTCAAGACTGAGGTACGGTGGAAATTTGTGAATTTCAGGGCCACCGTAATTACGGTGGAGCCCTGAATGTTTTGTTTCTTCTCTTCTTTCCTTCCATTCTTGACCCGTTCCACTCCAGTCTTTCCACAGCAGCAATTTGTCCATTTTTAGCTCCCAAACGTACCTGAAACATAAGCAACCGTAGTTATCTAATTCAAGATAATTACACGATCAAGTGAGGGATAAACTCATCTTTTAACATCATTAAGGGTTGTCCTATATAAACCAAGCATAAACATTTAGTCCTTTTACCAACCCTTTCTTAACACGCAAAGTAATGCACCCCTCACTATATCTCTCCTCTCGGCAACAAGTAAGCACTAGCAACTATGAGCTAGTCACACAAAAGGCAAACGGGTGGTTCACAACTATAGGCTTGTACCGAAATCGGTCCTCCTCCTACAAGTGCCAAACATGAATGCAAATCAAAGGGACTTAAAGGTTATAACAAGGCTAGGGGTAGGAAATGGAATATATATGAAGTAGCGAAAACTTAACCCGGTCTTTTATTACACAATGAAACAAACTAACGAATACAAACTTCAACTACTATGTACAAGACAACTAAACCTCATTTCTCTTTTTTTTTCTTTTTCATTGCTTTTTTTTTAATCATAGCAAACATTCAACATAACATCAAACATATCTACATACTTCTAAAACTACTAACATTATAAGACCGGGTCAAGTCGGGTAAATTTTTAGTAACTAGCTAAGGGGTAACAAATGATAGGCTTTTAGGCACAAAATTGGGCAACTAAATGTCCAAACCCCCGCCCCTCTCACTACCAAGCTCATATATATGATTTATGAGGTCCAACCCCCCAAATCCCACACTTGCACTCACCAAGACGAGGCTGCCTAATTGCCCTTATCCTTTTTACATTCGCATTCAACTAAGGACTCAAACCGCATTAAGGCACAAGTTCTAATGCACCCCCACCCGTTGCCATTCTCATCAAAGACAAGTATTATTAATTTACATGTGTGGCTTCAACTCTTACCAAGAACAAAGGGGTATTAAGGGTTGCCGGTGCACTATTTGGGGTTACTCCAAGGTGTTTAAATTCTCACATTGTTTTACTTGATTTAAAATTCTTACAAAAACTTCAAAAATTTCCCCCCATCCCCACACTTGGGATACATTGACCCCAATGTATGGTTTTAGGAGGATTTGATCGCTAAAACTCTTTAACACCAACTAAAAGCTCAACACTCAAACCACAAATTTCTTTTTGGAATTTTTCATTTTATATTTTTTTTATATTTTTCTTCTTTTTAAACATTACACCACCAACTCTTCCAACCCAAAACATACCATCACAAACTAACACCACCCAACCACCCGACCATAAACATAACAAAGCAACACATATTCACAAAATATACAAGAAGAAGCACGACCTGACTAGTAGTAGTGCGGTTGAGGCGGTCTGAAAATGGAAGACATCATCTCGTTCCATTCTCCGAAAGCGAATGCACCACTACCACTTTCACCTTGTTGCGAAGCTCCTTGTTGTTGACGTGGGTTAAGCCATTGTGAATGATGGAGCGGCGGGGTTGGATATGATACACTACCATCATAGGGTGGTAGAGACGCATAATCCACCGGAGGTGGATCAACAACCATGGGCCGCCCGGCATGCCAATCCGCATGCATCCGTCTCGCTTGATCATCTTCATACCGGTTATTCATCTCTAGCTCATGGGAGTAAGCATGTGCACGATTCCATGATTCTTGACGATCGAAGTTATGCTTTAAAGCCCGCTCCATACTAGCACTCATCATCGTTTGTTGATCAAATAACGTACGCTCCGAACCCGACCATGATTCAAAAATGGGTGCCGGAGGACGTTGGTTCTCAATAACCTCTTGCGTCGTGCCATCATAAGCCCAACTCGACTTGTATGAGCGCTCCGTGTAATCATAGAAAGCACCACCGTGTCCTCTACCTAGGCCCCCTTGGCCCTCCTCCACATGCTCACCATGAGGCTCATCCGCATAATCCTCATCACCACTCGGAGGTTCCGCATCACTCTCCGGTTCATCCTCTTCACCCGGTAAAAGATCCCTTGCATCAACTTTCAATGCTCGCCATCTTTGACCCTCCAACTTGAGCTTATGATACCTTTCCGACTGAGTGTAGGTCCACCCAATACCCATCTTGGCAATCTCAAAAGGCCTATGCCTTTTCGATGCTCCTCTATCCTCTGACGTGATTGCCTTAAATTGCTTCATCAACCCCGTGATAATTCGGCAATACGGGACGATGTTCCTTCCTAACTTGTTTCGGCAAATCCAAAGATGGTTCATAATCAAATACCGGATTGGAAAGCGAGGAGACCCATTAAGCAATGAATAAATAACAGGCACTTCCAGATACCTCACTTGTTCCTTATCTCCTCTTCTTGGAATGACATTCAAAAGGTAAATCGTCAGCAACAATTTTGCTTCAATCTTCAAATTCTTCCGGTACAAAACTCCACTATAAGTACCGGGCAAGAACAAAGCCGCCAACATGTCATTCCACCGTGGATGGATGCCTCTCCGGTTTAACCAGCAAATCATCAAGCTCAGGAATCATGTAATCACGAGCAGGTAGATTGTCATACTTCGCCAACTTCCGTAGTGTATCAAATGACATTTCTACCTTAATCCCATTAACTTCACCAGTCAACTTCATCTGCGATGGCTTATCGTATTTTATTGCATGTGAGGGTTGCCATCCATTCTTGAATCTCATCCATAAACAAATACTTGCTATCCTTATCGTAACAATAAAGTGCCGCTTCCCATCCTAGGGCGCTGAATTGGGCAAACACATTAAAAGGCCCAAACTCAACCTCTCTCACCTCCCTCTCGCAGATGAATGCAGCAGCCTTGTTTTTTAACCTGTTCATACTGTCATGGAATAGTGTTGGCTGCCATTCATCCGGCTGCTTATCTAGAGGACCCGATTCCCACTTTGGCTTTTCAACCGGATCCAACTCCATCATCTCTTCCTCCTCACTTTCACTTTCACTAACTCTCCCCAAACACTGCCTCTTCTTTGGTTGCTGTTCCGGCTGTTTGTCCTTGCCTTTAGCCGAAGAAGACGAACTAGACCTTGCTCTTTCCTTCGTTCTTGCCATTGTCCTACACATATTCAAGACAAACAACACAACCAAACACAGAAAGTTAGACCCTTTTTCTCCAAAACATCCCCACACTTGCTTGTTACTATGGTTGTAGATGTTAGTGAACCAAAAATTTTATAAATTATTTTCTCAAAAATTGGGCATGGTGCTTCTACAATAGAGGTTCCCAAAAGTTCACTACTTTACCATCAATCCTACATCTACAACCATAACAATGTTCAAATAACAAGTTTCATGACAAAAACTATGAACAAGCAAGTGGGTATGAACGAATATCCAAAAACAACCTTAATCTTCACAATGCATCATCAAAATATAACAAATAAACTTCCATACCTTTGTTTGAAGATGCTAGAACACAAGTGAAACAAAAACTTCAAAAACCCCCAAAATTTTCGGACCTAGGGTTTGTGATTAGGACCAGAAAACTTCATTTTTTCGCAAATCTCTTCTCAAAATCAGCAAGTATGTGAAAAATTAGTCAAGATAGACCTAGATTTCACTTGATTTGGCTAAGAATTGAGAGAGATATGAAGGATTGAAGGTTGTGGGGGTATGGAGTTTGTAGAAGATCTTGTGGGGTAATAGAAAGTGATAGATGATAATGTTTGGTGGAGAAGAGTGAAGGAAAACGAGTGGATGGGGAGAGGTTCACGTGATTTGTTATTAATTTATTTTTATAACCTCTGTACACAAAACGACGCATCTGTTCGCCAGGTCCACCGTAAATTACGGTGGACACCGTAAATTACGGTGGAGTCTGGCAAAAAATTCCTACCGTACCTCAGTAGCGTTTCACCGTAAAGCCCACAATTTTTTCACTTCCACCGTAACTTACGGTGCCACCGTAAATTACGGTGGTACCTGGGCATTCCTGATTCGCTGAAAAATGCAATTTAAAGTGCCCTTTTTTATATTTTTTTTCAGTTTTTTCGATTTTTTTTTGTGTTTTTAAAATTTTTCCAAAACATATAAAAATTACCCTACCCCCTCGAAAGTCCCGTGTTGTCCTCAACACAATGTTAGAATTATTCGTGACCAGAACATCCCCACAATTGTTTCAAACATGGACTTCAAGCAAATACGGTAATTGTGCACACGAAACAAAACAAACAAAATAAAATGCTAACTATTTACACTACCAAACATGGGCCTCTCATGGTTGATCATTATCCACCGGGCGTAGAATGTAGCCCGCTTTGTCAAGCTCCAAGTTGTTTATGTCGTTCCCCTCCAAGTATGTCTTCAACCGATGGCCATTCACCGTTTGTTGTTTGTTCGTTTGCTCATCTTGGATATCTACATCACCAAACCTCCCAACTCGCCGAACGACATACGGGCCCATCCATTTGCTTTTAAGCTTGCCTGCAAACATCTTGAGTCTTGAGTTGTACAACCAAACCTTTTGACCCACTTCAAAGGTTTTCTTCCGCAATTTTGCATCGTGTACTTTCTTGAGCCTGTCTTTGTAAGCCGATGCACACTCATATGCCTCGTCTCTAAGTTCTTCGATTTCACTCAATTGCAACTTTCTTATCTTTCCCGCTTCATTATAATCTGCATTTACCGTCTTAATTGCCCGATGTGCTAATTCCATCGGCAAGTGACAACCCTTTCCATACACCATCCGTTAAGGTGTTATGCCAATTGGAGTTTTGTAGGCCGTTCGGTTTGCCCACAACGCATCGTCCAACTTACTCGACCAATCCTTCCTATCTGTTCTTACCATCTTCATGAGAATTTCTTTTATTTGACGATTGGACACTTCAACTTGTCCACTCGTTTGCGGATGGTAAGGTGTGGCAATCCGGTGATTCACACTATATCGCTTCAACAATTTTTCGAAATTGAAGTTCTTGAAATGTGATCCTCCGTCACTGATAAGGACCCTCGGAATACCGAAACGGGAGAAAATGTTGGATTGAACGAATTTACAAACAACCGAGTGGTCATTTGTTCTTGTTGCAATAGCCTCAATCCACTTAGAAACGTAGTCCACTGCCACCAAAATGTATAAAAACCCGTTGGAATTTGGAAAGGGACCCATGAAGTCAATGCCCCATATATCAAATACTTCTACAACCAAAATTGGTTGCAATGGCATCTCATCCCTCTTGGAAATGCTTCCCATCCTTTGGCAATTTACACAATTTCTTGCGAACTCACACGCATCCTTGAAAATAGTGGGCCAATAAAACCCACATGAGAGAACCCGATAACCCATTTTATGCCCGCTAAAGTGACCTCCACATGCGGATGAGTGGGCATGAGTCAAAATTTCCAACACTTCTGTTTTGGGCACACACCTCTGAATAACTTGATCCGGCCCAATCTTGAAAAGATCCGGTTCATCCCAAATGTATTGCTTCACTTGGACCATAAATTGTTGTCTTCGCTTCTTGGTCCAATGATTTGGGATAGCACCCGTGGCTAGGTAGTTTACGTATTGCGCATACCACGGTGCGATAAAATTGGAAACGGCTAAGAGTTTCTCGTCAGGGAACCTTTCGTTTATTTCACTTACATCGTCAATTCCTTCCACCGGAATCCGAGACAAGTGATCCGCCACTACGTTTTCACTCCCCTTTTTGTCTCGGGTCTCTAAGTCAAACTCTTGTAATAACAATACCCACCGTATTAAACGGGGCTTCGCATCCTTTTTCTCCATCAAATACCGGACCACACTGTGATCCGAGTAAACAACCACCTTGCTCCCCCAAATATACGAACGAAACTTATCCAAAGCATACACCACTGCTAGTAATCCTTCTCGGTTGTGGTGTAATTTAGTTGCGCTTCGGGTAAAGTCTTGCTTGCATATAAATCACCACAGGCTTTCTATCAACTCGTTGACCCAAAACTGCACCAATTGTAGTGTCGCTTGCGTCACACATGATCTTGAAGGGCTTTGACCAATCCGGCGGTTGCAAAATGGGAGCTTTGACCAAATGTTCCTTCAAAACAGTAAATGCTTGCAAACATTCGTCAGTAAAGTCAAATGGAACATCTTTTAACAATAAATTACATAAAGGTTTGGTGATAACACTAAAACCCTTTATGAATCGTCTATAAAAACCCGCATGTCCCAAGAATGACCTTACACCCTTAACATTTTTAGGTGGTGGCAAAGATGATATTACCCTTATTTTAGCTTTGTCCACCTCCATACCCCTTTCTGATATCACATGACCTAACACAATGCCCTCTTGCACCATGAAATGACTTTTCTCCCAACTAAGTACTAAATTTTTCTCAACACATCTTTTTAAAACCATTTGTAATTCATTGAGACAAGATTCAAAACTAGTGCCGAAAATTGAAAAGTCATCCATAAACACTTCGAGCGACTCTCCAACCATGTGCGAGAAGATACTCATCATACATTGTTGGAAAGTTGCCGGTGCATTACACAAGCCAAATGGCATTCGCCGAAAGGTAAAGGTACCATATGGACAAGTGAAGGTGGTCTTGTGTTGGTCATCCGGGTGTATTGCTATTTGATTGTAACCCGAATACCCATCCAAAAAATAGTAGTATTTTTGACCCGATAATTTTTCAATAATTTGGTCAATGAAAGGTAGCGGGAAATGGTCCTTAAAAGTGGCGGCATTCAATTTATGGTAGTCAATACACACACGCCACCCAGTGACCGGTCGGGTGGCAACTTGTTCACCATTTTCATCTTTGACTACTTGAATGGCGACCTTCTTAGGCACAACTTGGGTAGGACTTACCCAAGCACTATTCGAAATTGGATAGAAAATTCCCGCATCCAACCATTTGATTACCTCTTTCTTTACTACCTCCCTTAGGTTCGGATTTAATCGCCTTTGAGCTTATCTTGTCGGTTTTGCATCTTCGGTGGTAATAATCTTGTGCATGACAATTGATGGACTAATTCCCTTGAGATCGGCAATCGTCCATCCAATAGCTCCTTTGTTCTCTTTTAAGACTTCCAACAAGGCTTGCTCTTGCACCATCTCTAAATTAGAGGCAATAATGACCGGTAGTGTGTCATTATCCCCTAGAAAGGCATACTTCAAATGGCTTGGCAAGTCTTTGAGCTCCAACTTTGGTGGTTCTTCTAGTGATGGTCTAGTACCCGAACTTATTTCCACCGGCAAGCCTTCGAATTGGTGAGTCCGTGGCGGTCGACCTTCCTTCAAAGCCATAGCATCCTGTTTTTCGTCTTCAACCCGTAATGCACAAGCATGTACCTGTTCAGAAAAGTTACACAAACAAACATCTATGCCATCCTCCTCATACTCATGCGGGTTGCATCCGTCGACTAAATCTGCCATGAAACACTCATCAACACCAACAGCATTAGAATTGTTAGTAAAAACATTCAAACGCATTTTTCGGTTTCCAAAGGTCATATCGACTGTACCAAATATACAATCGATCACAGCATGCACGGTGCTAAAAAATGGCCGACCCAAAATGACATTTTGTTGTTGTTTTGGGTCCGCGGATGAGTAGTCCAATACTAAAAACTCAACCGGGTAATAAAACTCATCAATTTTCACAATCACATTTTGAACCATCCCCGGGGTAACTTATGATACAAATCAGCCAAAACAACCGTTGTGTCTACTCATGCTAACAGACCACAGTCATATTGGTCATATAAGCCCCCCGGTAAAATGCTCACCCCGGCTCCAAGATCTTGTAATGCCTTTGCCATTTTAAAATTACCAACTTGTATATAATTAATGGCGTACCCGGATCTTGGAGCTTAGGTGGAAGCTCCCCATTCAAAACCGCACTTACTTGCCCGGTCAAATCTACCCGCCTAGGTATTTTCTTCTTTTGTTGCCTTTTTTGTGTACATAATTCTTTTAAAAATTTTGCATAAGAGGGTACTTGTTTTATTGCATCAAGGAGTGGAAGGTTAATTTTAACTTGTTTAAACATGTCCCACAACTCTTCTTTTTGGGGACCTCTTGATGCAATAAAATTTTTCTTCCTCGGGTCAAGTAAAGCCGATGGAAACGGAACTTGACTCGGTTCACCTTCGTCTTTTTCACTTTTTTCATTTTCACCAAACCCCGGTTGTTTAACATTTAATTCTTTAGGTTTAACCGGTGAAACTTCATCATCGCTCTCATTACCCGTAACATCCTCAACTACCCCCTCAACCAAACCCGGTGACAAATTTTCTTTAAATTCTTTGCCACTTCTTAACACACTAACATGACTAATATTAACATTGTTACCTCTTGATGAACCATGAGACGGATTTACCTTGGTGTCACTAGGAAGTTAACCTTTGCTTTTCTTCAACTCCGCCACATCGGTAGCCAATTGACCCATTTGGGTTGTTAGTGATTGGATGCTCTTGTCACGAACCTCATCCTTTTGCATTCGGACTTCATCGAGTTGATTCCATTTTTGCATATCTTGTTGCATAGCCCGAAGCATATCCATGACTTCATTCCCGCTTGATGAATTTTGACCCGAACCACTTTGACCCGTTTGTTGGAATTGCCCTTGGTAGCCATAATTATTTCCACCCCGGTAATTGCCTTGATTGTATTGTTGGCGAGGTGCAAAGTTACCTTGAGCTCCTTGAAAGTTTGGGTTAGATTGGTTCGCCGCGTTCCCATAACGGAAATTAGGATGATTTCGTAACCCGGGGTGGTATGTGTTGGAGTTCATATTGAAATTTCTACCACCCCCTTGAATTGCATTCACTTCCTCTACGTGTTCATCAACCACCCCCACTACACAAACTTCCGCCGTATGGCTTATTTCATTGCAATTAGTGCACACGTTGTACACTTGATTTGTAGTTTGAACATTGCCACTCTCTACTCCATGCACTTGTGGCCTTTGTGTCAAGTACCTTGCCCTTCATGAAGATTGAGCCTTCCTCTTGGAATTCACCGCCATTTGTTCTAAAAATGCCCAATCAACATGTTCATAATTCGTACCGAATGTACCATTAGTGATCGACATTAAATCCCGTGCATCCTCCGAATTCAACCCTTCATGAAATGCATTCAACAATTCCCAAAGTTGGATCCCGTGATGAGGGCAATTCCGTAACATCATATTAAACCTTTCGAAGGCTTCATGAAACATTTCCCCCGATTTTTGTTGGAAACTTCTCAAACCTCTTCTAGCATCATTAGTCTTTTGAGAAGTGTAATATTCATCCAGGAATATTTGTTGCATGTCGGCCCATGTAAAAATGGATGCGGAGGGTAGATTATGGAACCATCTTTTTGCCTTGTCTTCCAAAGAAAATTGGAAGAGAACCAACTTAACATCATCCGAGGAAAACCCTTGACCTTCAATGGTATTGCAAATGGAATCATATGTCTCCAAATGAAAGTAGGGTTCTTCCGTTGCTAACCCCTTGAACTTTGATAAACTTTGGAAGGCGGTTGTTCTAACTTCAAAAGTTCTTCCATCCGCATGATGAGGAATCACTACCGGCAAAGGATTGTTAGTGATAACAGGCCGGAAGTGAGCTTCAATTCCCCGTACTACTTCCCGATGATGTCTTTGAGGGGCACCCAATGGTGCTCTTAGTTGACCCATTTGCCCTTGCATAGGCCCTTGAGGAGCAAACGGTGGTTGATATTGGTATTGGTGCATTGGTGGTTGTTGTTGAATCGGCTTTTGAAATTGAGGTTGCGTGTTTTGAGGCCGCACTTGATGTAGCGGTGTAGGGCGTTGCAATTGTGGCCCTTGCGGTCTAATGTGTTGCACTCCAACCGATAATCTACCCATATCTTGAGATTGTTGAATTGGTTGGCTTTGTTGACCCGCTCCTCCTTGTAGTCCCAAATATACTCCATCACCCCCATAAGAAAAACCTTCCTCTTCATATCCCCTAAAATCCTCTTCGTAACCATCATCGTATCCATCCCCCTGAATACCCGAAGATTGCCCAAAGGGAAGAGTTGAATATTCAAAACCCGATTGGTTCGATGGTCTAATTGTAGAAGTAGCATGGACAATGGTTGAATTAGGTGATATTGTGTAAGTAGAAGATGATTGACCCGTAGTTGGGGGAAAGAAATGGTGGAAAGGTGCAATTGTGGTAGAAGGGCTAAAGGTAATAGTGGGTTCAACTTGAGTAGTGATCGGTTGCGTGGTATTGGTTGGTGTAACTTCAAATGGTCGAGTAGGTTCGGTGGTGGTATTAGGTATGGTGGTGTTTGGTGATGGTTGTGTAGCAGTAGGTATGAAAGATGAGGTCGTTTGACCCGTTGTGGGTGGTACTTGAGATTCTTGCATGATGTTTCTTGGTGTAATGGGTGAAGTGGGTGAACCAACGATTCTGTTTTCTCGTAATAGAACTTTGTTTTGCCTTAGCGTTCTTTCAATTTCCGGATTAAACGATAGTGGTGACGACTTGTGAGAGCCTCTAGTATGCATACACCTGAAAGTACCTGCACACTAAACACAACCAGCGTAAACCCGAAAATAACAAAACAAAACTAATAAATTAACACACGTTGCGCACTACTCCCCGGTAACGGCGCCAAAATTTGACGTGCAGTCGTGGTACACGCAAATTTAATCGAAATAACAACTAATAGATAATGGTAAATGGGTATCGAACTCAGGGAGTATGTGGAAAATATGTTGATGTTATAGCTCTGCAATCTAACTACAATTAACCTAATATGCAGAAATTAAAGATCAATTATTTGGATTGTTGTTTTAGAAAACTAAATTATCAATTACTTACTAATCAAGATTGGATGTTTAATTCAGATTATGAGAACAATGACCATCTTAGGATTCAGTTTCTTTTAACACTTGTGTGAAATTCCAACTAGAAAGAGTTACATAGACATAACTCGTGTATAAACAATTGTTGTGATAAAAGGGAACAAAGTACTCGGATTATATGAATGCGAGGTTGTTTCCCGATGATCAATCAATCAATATCCAACCCTAACCCTTCCCGTGATATCTCGATTGTCAACGACACCAAGAACGTACGATTTAGACCAAAATTGCAATATCAATTAACAAGCTACAATCAATTACGCGTACACGATGATAATCAAAGCAAACACAAACTTATCATTCTAGAAATAAAGGAGCAAACACACAAGAGTCTAAGAAAACCTTCACCTAAGATTATCACCACAAATTTAGCTGGACATTGTTCGGTTGATCATCATAACTTCAATATTCAAGTTTATACGAATCGAAAACACAAACCAAATGTTTAGAAATGTTTGAAACCAACAAGAACCAGCCAAAATCACCCCCAAGTGCAGAGAAACTGTCCAATGATGAATAATGTGAAAAGACACCTTAAAAACAGTTTAACGAGGCAGTTACACATTTTTCCGTCATCTCCACCGTAACTTACGGTACCCACCTAACTTACGGTGGACTTCAAACTATTACGGTGGTTCAAGACTGAGGTACGGTGGAAATTTGTGAATTTCAGGGCATCCGGCCACCTTAAATTACGGTGGAGCCCTGAATGTTTTGTTTCTTCTCTTCTTTCCTTCCATTCTTGACCCGTGCCACTCTAGTCTTTCCACAGCAGCAATTTGTCCATTTTTAGCTCCCAAACGTACCTGAAACATAAGAAACCGTAGTTATCTAATTCAAGATAATTACACGATCAAGTGAGGGATAAACTCGTCTTTTGACATCATTAAGGGTTGTCCTATGGACCACCCGTCAAGAAGTAAAATGAGCAAAAGGTGCAGACTGAGGTATGTGTGGATAAGCTGCTGAAACATGAGGGTCATGACTAGGCTGCTGGCCAGAAGTGCCTTCCCCTTGACGGGGTGCGGGTATATCCTGCAAGAAAACAATTGGGAGATCAACATGGTGTACATCGGACTCTCCTGGGTGAAAAGGAGCAATATCAGCGGGTACGGGTGCAAGTGGCGGAGTGACTGGCTCAATAACAGGAGGGTCATCGAGTGTAGGAACTGGATCTGGATCTAGAATGAGTGGTGAAATGTCAGGTATGCCAAATGGGATAGGGTCATGATCAGGTAAAGGCTCAGGTGCAGGTATCGGCTCAGGATCAGCGGGTGCATCAACAGGCTGATCATCAGGAACAAAGTCAGGCTCAAGTCCAGGCTCAAAATCATGTGGAGGAGACGGTGCAGCTGACAAGGCCATATCGTCATTTGAATTAGTGGCATATCGTCGCAGTCCAACTGCCTGTAAAGCGGAAGATGTTGGTGCACGACATCTGTTGATTTCGTCTTAGATCGAGTCTTACATTGTATTGTATAGATTAGGGCGTGATTTACGAGAAAATTAGAGAGTTTATGTGTTTTAGAGGCTGGACCGCTTATACGGCAATGTTCTGGACCGCTTATACGGACATGCCGTTGGAGAGGTCCAGAACTTAAGGTCTGGTCCACTTATTCGGACGTGACGTTGGGGTGGACCAGAAATTGTATAAATACCCTTGGAGAGGTCCAGAAAAAGTGGTGGTGTAGAAATCGTACCGAAGGGCTGCCGGTGTGAGAATTAACGTGTATTCAGTGTCAAATCAATAAACAAGTAGTTAAAGTGATTTGCCTGCTGTTTCTACCTTAGTTTCTTGTTATTCCGCACCTGAAACCAAGGAGAAAGCCTCTGAACGACTCGTTTAGGACGAATTCACGATCCTACAGAAGATGACCCAGACTCAAAGGAATCTGGGACAGAGTGTTAGCTAGAATCAGAAGAAATCTCAATAACGGGAATCCCCAGAAGTGGAACATCAACAACGTCCTCAACGAGCTCTCCATCGCCATGGGCAACATCAGGTGGACCATCAACAAACAGATCAAAATCATCGTCAAACAGATCATCAAAGGGCCAATCCTCAGGAGGAATGACCATAAGAGGAACGGGAGCGAGTATCGGTGCCACGACATGCTCACCATCAGGGTGACAGATGATAAGATAATCGTGATCTGGAATGGGAATAACAAAAGGATCCTCGTCTGGGATACCATCAGCAATCGGTAAATCTTCTCCAAAATCGGGCAGTGCAAATGGCTGGAAATCGTCGTCATCGTCTGACATCATCTCTGGGTCAATCTCGGTATTGGATGTGAAGATCTCTGGCTCTAGCATAACCTCATCGTCGGAAACTACTGCCATGGGGTCATGGTCGTCGGGCAACCCGCTATCCGATGACGACATAGTGTCTGTAACAAAACAATCACAACATATGCACATATATCAACTACTAACATTAAGCATGTAATCAATGGCAATGCAATCATGTAATCACTTATCCTCACAATCCTTTCTATCCTTCCTAGTCTCCCAGACTAGACCACCTAGTCTCCCAGACTAAACCACCTAGTCTCCCAGACTGAACTACCTAGTCTCCCAGACTAAACCAACAAGGTAACTGTGCATTATGTTTCTTGTCTTTTTATTTTGTAAAAATGTCTGTTTCCCTCGATCTGGGTGTTTCGCGTATGCAATGAAAACATGTTGTAAAAATATTTTCGTGAGATCCTTAATGATTGTAGTCTAGACTCGAGAAGAAATCCTATTTCGCTACAATCGAAGCTCTGATACCAAACTGCCACACCTTGTCTTTTGCGGAAGCGTGATTATGTATGACTTGCTTAATATCATTGCATTCAATCATAACAACAACTAAATGATAAAACCATGGATGGTCATCCATTAAATAAGTTTTAAAAACATCACAAACATCATTGTTTGAAACATAGACTTCAAATTCAAATTTTACAAACCATACGTATTGTTTAGAGTTCCCTAAGGACTCATCAAAAGACTCTAAATAAAATCAGGCTTTGGAAGATGTGTCTCGTCCAGGAATAAGACACACTAACCAAACCCTAAGACAACGGATGACATCCTTTATTCTTAACGCAACTTGAAACATCCAAACGCCCGCCAGATCCACTTTTAATTCCCTGAAATACATGTATTTTGAAAACATCAACAAAAGTTGAGCGAGTTCATGTGTTTGTCTGTGAGTAAGAATAAAACCTTGTAATCATTGTATGTATGTATGTTTTGTAAATCCCGGTATGAAAGCAAAAACAAGGATACAGATTAATTAATGGTTTGCAAGGCCATTAACATGTGTGCAATGGTGTAGGAAGGCTCAAACCTAGCAGATTTTGTACTGGGCCTCCGGCTGTAAGACATAGTCACCTCATGGGCCACCCTGGTCCACATGGGTGTGGGCTCGCTACACCCAAATAGATCTATCACTCATGCCCCTCAGTCCTAACACGAGGATTAATGGTCTTAGGAGTGTGCCTACCCATTCACATGATCTACTATGCAATCCTTAACTAAACATACCAACTATAATTGTTTGTAAACATTTTGTAACATGTACTTCAACCCCGAAGTTATAAAACAACATAATTTAAAGAAAAAGGGGGTCATGAACTCACAGTCTTGCGTCTTCAATCACCGTAACTCAAGCTTCTTCGGATAAAACACGACTACCTACAACGTACTAATGTCTATTAAACGAACGGGTCGTGCCTTGATTTAGTATTAGTTAGTGTCATTGAGTTACGTTCTTTGTATCTTCGATATTATTCCATGTTATATAGTTATTTGTTAAAATAATAAATATTTTAACTTAAATTATATTTACTAAATTTTGGAATAATTGTTAAAACAATATATATTAACTTAATACTTTTCAAGTATTTATACATGTATATCCTTCCCAAGGATGGGTGTATTCGTATTCTTGTGTTTGTATATTTTTGTCATGTAGTGGGGTCGTATTCCGGTGTGTATTCATACGTACGAGAATACGTATTTTTATTGTATTCATTAAGTATTTTTATACTTAATTTCGTATTAATTACTTCGGAATATTATCTTTAATAAAAGTTCACCAATATATATTTCCAAAATATATATATTTCAATAAATATTACTTAGAAAAATTATTTAAAATTTTCCTTTGGCAAAAATATTTGTATTTTCTTATAAGTTCCAAAAATAATATATTTTCAAGTCTAACTTGGAAAATATATATAAACTTATTTTTCTCCAAAAATGATATATTTCATATTTATTTGAGAAAATATATCTTTCACCCCAAAAATATTGTATTTCCTGTGTGTTTAAGAAAATATATATTTCTTTCAAAAATAATATATCTCCTAAAAATTTCAAGAAAAATATATATTTATGTTGCCAAAAATAATATATTTTTCCCTTGTCAAAAATATGATATATTCTTGTAGTAATTGTAAAAATCATATTTTTGTTTCCTTGGTGTCCAAAATATTATCTACCAAAATATACTTGTGAATAAATTTTCCGAAATATTTTGTAAGTTATATTACTTGGTTCGGTTTCACCAATATTTTGTGTAATTGTGTATATTTATTCCTTGGAATTTTGGTAATATTTTGGATTGTAATTTTTGGTATTTAGTGAGTTATATTATTTCAAGTCCTAAAATAATATAACTAATACACATAATATGCGAATAATCACACACATGGTGACTTCTAAATATATATTTTCCTAAATACATATTTAGTCACTTTTATTTATAAAAACCAACCTCCAATATTTATATTTTTGTAACAAAAATTATGGCAAACTTTATGTGAAAAATTTCATGGTTTAAAATATAATTGTAAATATTTATTTGGAAATATTTTTCTAAGTGTTTAATTTTTAGAAAAATTTTGCCATAGTTTCCCCTAAAAAGGTAGGTTTCCATTCTTTCAAGCATATCATTTTCTTTTTTAAAAATCAACACAATCAATCCACAATCAATAATAAACAACCTTTACTTACCAATTTTGCCAAAAAAACTAGCATAATCTAACACTTCATGAACTTGTATATTTGTAAAAATTTGTAGTAACTTTCTAGTGTTCTTAGTAAGCTTTGTTACCTTCTAAAGTGTGATTGATTCTTTGAAAACTTCATTTTTAAAGAATATGGATCTTTACAACTTATGATCATATTTTCTAAAAATGTTTGTTCATGGATTTTTCTTGTTACACATATATTTCTACACTTGTTTAACCTTTAAAAATAGGGTTTATTTATGTAAGAACCAAGATTTAATAAAACTTATATTTTTAACTTGGTTTCTTGAGAAATCATCCATGAAATTTTAGATCTACACGATTAACAACTTACTTTGATCATTATTTTTCAAGAAACCCACATATTCTTTCAAGTTCATGCTTCTTATGAGGATGATCCATTTACTTCTATCATGTTCATCCTCTCATCTTGCTAGATTATGTTTTTAATCATGATCTAGCAAGATCATATGATGATCAACATCATTTTCACAAACAAACAATGATCAACAAGTATATCAACACATAAACAACTTAGTTTCTTCATTAATCATGCTTATGTTCAAGTTTACTTCTTGTGATTCTTAGTGTTCTTTATGATTAACATTATGATTCTCCTTTTAACCACTTAAAATGGAAGTAAAATAGCAAGATCAAGGTTCTTACCACTAGCACAAGGCTAGGGATGATCAAGTGAAGAAAACAAGTGGGTAAAAGCAAATGAACAAGGTCCTTGAACTTCCGTAAGCTCCTAGCTTCTTTATGTAACCTCTAACACACTTGTATATGCTTGGATTGTATGAAGCTTGATCAAACAAGGTGTGTGTGTGTGTGTTGATTGTCGGCCGAGAGCACAAAGGGGAAGAGGAGAAGTTTGTGTGTGTTTCAATGTGTGTAAGAATGAGGTTAGAACTTGGTGTGTTATATTTGTAACCATTTTAACTCTTGTATATTATGTCTACAAAGTGCCAACATAATCCAATATAAAATTGAAAGAAAATCAAGAGTGGGGCCCTTGTTGGGGCCGTCCACTAGGTGGGGGGGGGGGTAGTAGACTAGGTTCTAAACATAAGTTAGATTATGGTAAAATTGTAAGTATTAGTTAGTTACATTAATTACTAGATATTTATGATGTGTTATGATGTTCGGGGACCATAACTAGCTTGGTAATGTTAAAAGAGTGCTTCTAGTGAAAATTTGGTGTTTTGGGTAGTGTTCGGTTGGTTATTGGTTCGTTAAGGTGCTAAACTATGTAGTTTAGTGTGCTTTATGTTACCTTTTGTGACACTTTTGATTCTCAACACTTCGAAAGCATTCAGGACCATTTAACCATATTTCTGCATAATATTAGATTGTTTAAATGCTGATTTTTGCCGAATTCAACATTTTATGTGAGTTTTAGGCACTTTCCGACACTTAAACTATCACTAGAAGGCAGTTTTGTGATCCTTACTTTCCTCCACACTATACTAGTGTAAGACTTGGTTTCTGGCTCATTCTGTGTCTCAACACACTATATGTCTATGTTCTGAGTTCTGTCAGCATTTTCGTGATTTATCTGATAACTGTGCTAACTGTGTTTCATGCATCATTTGAGTCAAATAACCTTTCATGCAATAATGGTATGACATTAAGCAATATATGATGCACATATATGTATATGGCAATATTCAGTAAGCAGTTAATTGCAATTCAGCACAGTCATTAAGCACTAATCATGGTTTATCAATTGTACAGGAACCTGAAATTTTGACAGTTGTCACAACTGTAACTTCTGCAAGAAGACTGGACATACCGAGGAAGAATGTAGAAGGAAAACTAATATATGTTTCAACTGCAGCGAACTAGGTGATATTCGTCCCTACTGCTCGAAACTATCTAAGGTACTCGACGACGAAACTAAAACACCAGAGGAAGTTAGGAGGAACGCATAAACGACACATGAGGCAGTAGAAAATTCTAACATAAGCACCCGTACGTTTTGTCTGTACTAAAGTATTAGTTGACTTTTGATTCCAATCAAACTTTTATAAATAAAAGGTCTTTATTTTTCTTTCATAAAGCCAACACTCATTTGTCTTATCTCTTGACAAATTCACATGTTGCACATGCATTGCTTGTTAAGCATATGATTTCATTTCAAAAGATCTTTTATTCACGAGTTCGGATCTTATTTTGTAATACTCATTTTTGACAATCCCTATGATTACAAAAACGTTGACTTTTGATATCAAGTCAACAGGTTTCTTGGAAAACTCCTTTTCTTTTCAAAAGTTACTTCCCAGATTTTCATTGAAATCATTTCTTGTCAATACATATATCCATTGTGGGAATATGTCCAAACCAAGCTCAATTATTTGAACTTGTTCACAATATACATTCAATTCAAAATCCCATATGATGAATGGAGATCATCGTATTCGAGGTAATCTCATTTGTTTGAATCATAGTAGACCTGTTCAAAGTCTACAACTCCAATAAATCATTTGTTAAATCACGACACCTAGTGGTGGCGTTTTTCTTTGAAATTTGAACTCATTTCATTTCCACACCTAAGGTGTAAATTTATCTATCTTCTATTGATTCGTTATCCTAAACCAGTCTTAATACAAACTTTGTTTTAAGATGAAGGTATCTAAATTCCTATTCCAATGTACCTCCCACATTTCTTTCATCTTTGATCAATCCTACGATATTCATTTATTCCTTCAATTGAACATCCTATCTTTCGAACATTCAAATTCACTTCATTTAAACTTTCAAGTAATTTCGAGAACGATGAATTTGTTTAGTCACCGTAATCATTAAATTCTTTCAATCATTACAACACTTTGTGTTGTCTGTATATGTTGTAGCCTGAGCTAATCATAAATCCTAATTGTAGGATCGTTTGATGACCCGAACGAGTCGTTCAGAGGTGTTTTCGTCAAGTACAGGTGCGGAAAACAAGTAAATGACGTAGGAATAGCTTGTATAACACTTTAAACTCCTTTTCTATTGATTTGACGATGAATACAACCTGTTTTCGATCCGGCAGCACTTCGGTACGAAAATCAGGAACCGTTACAAATGAACTCGCTCATACGGTATTTAAAGGCTACTGGGATCGCTTATTGGACAGGCCCAAAAAGCGATCCATATACATGTCATAAAAGCGGTCCAGAAAGTTGACACATGAGCGGTCCACTATCACCATGTACCTATGAGCGATCCAAACATTATAAACCTATACAATCTCATAATTTCTCGTGTTACGTGCCTAGATCTAACGTTCTAAGATAATGACTCGATACAAGACGTAATCAGCAGATGTAGTGCACCAACAGACTCCCCCTCAGATGTTGATGGAGTCGACTATCGAGTCACACCATGCTATATCTTCACATCTTCAGTCTTGATCAGTCTTCGAGCTTTTCTTTCTCTATCTACAGACTCCCCCTCTCGATTTACTGGTATTCTCATCTTCAGTAACATCTTCAGGATCAACGCCTGGCTTTCCTACATAGACTCTACCTCAAAGTAAATTTCTATTACAAATTGATTTCAACAACTATGCACCAGCATTTGACTCCCCTCGAAAACAATCTATGATGAACCACTTGAAGAAGGTTAGATTTAACGAAAATAGTTAGATTTACACAAACACTCCCCCTCAAATTCTGCTCATCATGTTTAGCACTCTGAATATTGAAAATCAGTTTTCCAATATCAGTTGTCAAAAATCTTTTTGACTTTTTTTAAAAAATTTAAGCTAAAACACACTAAAATCTTTTTGGATTTTCTGAGAGACATTTGTTAACACCACTTGCAGATAAAACATAAAGAAATGTAATATTTACAAACAATGTTTTTGTGAGTTCGTGCAAGAGGATCATATCAGTTTATGAGACCAATCACCAACACCATTAAGCTAGATTTCATTTTAAGCTTTAAACAATTTACCTAGATTGTCAGTATATTTGTCCTCTGAAATTCTCAACACAATTTTCAATCAATACAAGATACGATATTAATGTTTTAAAGACTTAAACTTAATTGTGTATCACTCCACTTGAATATACTCCCGTATCCAGATCCCAAATATTCAGTCTTACAGGTGAATATACCACAGCTGATATCTGTAAAGGGGTTAGGTGCGAAACCGTGAGAGCTCAGGTCAGAACTTCCGTTCAGCAGAGAGATGACGGCTCGACTTTTGGTGGGTCCCCTTTAGAGGATCTTTTTGCATTTCAACAGCAGCGACTATCAATTTTATTGTTTCATCAGCATGCTGAGGGCGAAGCTTATGTTTCAAAGCTTTTAGCAGAAAGTATTATCCGGGGACTAGGTCAGTATTTCCATACAGCAGAAGTCCCGGGATAATACCCCAGATATCACTGAGCATAAAGACCTAGTATCTCAGAATACGGGACCTTTCAAACAAGATTTCGGGGGTTACCCATATATTCAAGAATAGTTACCCACGAATTAAGCAAGTTTGAATTAGGTTTATATCTCGTTTCAATTTACTAAATGTGCGAAAATCTACTGACACATCCGCAGTAAGATTGTTTAACTCTTTTTAACTTTACATTTCTTTAGCATGCCGTGATAGTCCACTGATGTACTATCATTTCCTCTTTTTCGCAACAAAAACTCATTTTTAATTTTTATCATGTTTTTGGCTTTTTCAAATTTTCAAATGTTTTTGGATTTTCTGAAATTTCCCTACTTCTGATATCTGTTTAATGACTTGCAATTCTGTTCGAGGCAATGTGTACTTTTCCAATATGCATTCCCACGATCTGAGATGATTTGCCTGAACCCAGTTTTCAAAGCGATCTTTCCACCCATAGTATTCTTCAATACTCATCAGTTTCGGGGGTTTCTAAGCGGTTCCAGTCTCATTTTCTAGGTTCATAGCTTGAGCAATCGCGGCTGAAGTAGTCGATGTAGCAAAGGCGTTGTAAAACTCAGAATTCATGATGACTTAACACGTTTTTCAAGGCAACTGACAGAAAAGCGGTCCAAAGAAATCCTTAAATGCGATCCAGATAATGTATTTGGAGCGGTCCAAGAATGATGTTCGAGCGGTTCAAGGTGTGTTGTTCGAGCGGTTCAAGATATGTTGTTCGAGCGGTTCAAGAAATGTACGAATAAGCGATCCAGGTAATTGTTCGTACGAGCGGTTCAGGAAATGTACGAATAAGCGGTTCACAATTGATCTGATGAGCGATCCAGATCAATTAATTTCGAGCGATTCAAGTCAGGTCGATCGAATGAGCGGTTCAAGCTAGGTCCAATAAGCGATCCATAGTTGTTCCAGAAAAGCGATCCAACTTCGGACAACGATTTAACCCACTATTTCTTTGAATTTCAACCCCAAACTTTCAAGGGTTTGTCTTTATACCTTCGCGCACAATCCCTGAGATTTTGAGCAAGTTTCGACCGTGAAAAATATCTGAATCTAAAAAAGAATGAGTAGAAGACAGAATTTTCAACAATTTTCAGCTATTTCCTGTAGAACTCCTCCTCCTGAAGCTCTGATACCACTTGTAGGATCGTTTGGTGACCCGAACGAGTCGTTCAGAGGTGTTTTCGTCAAGTACAGGTGCGGAAAACAAGTAAATGACGTAGGAATAGCTTGTATAACACTTTAAACTCCTTTTCTATTGATTTGACGATGAATACAACCTGTTTTCGATCCGGCAGCACTTCGGTACGAAAATCAGGAACCGTTACAAATGAACTCGCTCATACGGTATTTAAAGGCTACTGGGATCGCTTATTGGACAGGCCCAAAAAGCGATCCATATACATGTCATAAAAGCGGTCCAGAAAGTTGACACATGAGCGGTCCACTATCACCATGTACCTATGAGCGATCCAAACATTATAAACCTATACAATCTCATAATTTCTCGTGTTACGTGCCTAGATCTAACGTTCTAAGATAATGACTCGATACAAGGCGTAATCAGCAGATGTAGTGCACCAACACTAATCATATCAATTCATACTTCTTTCATTTGACTCATCATTCAAGTAGTCTTGATACAATTATGTATCAGGACAATGATACACTAAATTCTATTGTATTTTCGGTGTATCCCTGCCATTCAAATGAATATCACTGATTTCTGGTTTGTCAGTTGACAAATCATTTTTCATACTTCTATTCTCATTTAAGATTTTTGATTCTAAATCTTCCTCAATTGACAATCAAAGTAAGTTCTTTTCTGACATCAAATCCTATTGTTTCTAAAAGTCATGGCATTTCGAATTCTATGCCTATCAAATCTCTCTTTTGATTTGTGAAACTCAGTCACCTTGATGAATGTATCATTTCATCTCGTTCAGTTAACATCGATTCCTGAAACTAATTTTGGGATCATTGAATTATCCTATGATATTTTTATATTAGTGTCTTGATTCAATCTCAGACACCTTAATATACTGTTCTTACTAACTTAGAGACATGGCATAACTCCGAGGAGATATCGTAGCCCAAAATCTCGAGGACGAGATTTAAAACAAGGTGGGGAGGATGTAACAACCCTCGAGAAACATCCCTAAACACTCCTAGATAAACCCCGTATGTGAAAAAAGGACCTGAATAACACTTTTATTTATGAAAAACAAATAAAACAAATAAATTAGTGTCGTCGCGGCCCGATACAGCCGAAGGGGATTCCTTCGCGGGGTGCGACAGTTTGTTACTTGTGGATCACCTGTGCTGCCACGTGTCAACCCTATACGCTGACTCAGCAACCCTAAAACCGCCCTACAGTTCCTCGCGGCCCGCGAGGGAATTAAAGGAGGCCTTCGCGGGGCGCGACAGCTTGCTCGACCAACTATAAAAGGGGTAGGAATCGGCCATTTCAATCGTTTAAAATTTTCTACTTCTCTCTTAAATATTATAGGCTAAAATTATAGCCAAATACCCCCCTAAGAAGCGAAGCTCTGCCTCGTTGTAAGTACTATAACCCTGCTATTACCCTACACGATTGATCTACAATTCCGTAATGCATGTCGGCTCTGCCCGACTCAGTCATTGGAATTCTGTCTCGAGTGTACACCCGATTGATTTAGGATTCCGTAATGCATGTCGGCTCTGCCTGACTCAGTCATTGGAATTCTGTCTCGAGTTGTACGGTTAATGTGAATTGGGTTATTTTACTAACACATGTGCATTATATATATTCATAGCAATTCAAGGAAATAATAACCAGGAGAAACAACAGGAAGCTATAATATTATCAGGAAGCCTGTAGAAATACCTAAGTCTGTAAATGTGAGTCATTCTCTTTTTCTACCAGACTGTTTTACAAAACCTCAAATGTTTTAAATTATACTTAACAGTAATTGAGTATTTGTAAGTCTACAATTGCTGCCGGTATGTTGGGGTTTTGTATACAAAATGCGAAAGACGTTACCATTGGACAAAAAGTTAGCCAATGAGTAATATGACCCACAGGTCGGGTTGACAGTACTGAATGAGTAATTGAGTAGATATAAGCAAATGTAATTGCGGAAGCCCTCAATACTGTACAATGATAAAATTGTTTTGATTAAACTGAGATGCACTCACCAGTATTTCTTGTTGATAAAATGTTTTTAAAACGCGTTTCAGGTAATGTTTTGGTCAAAAATTACCGAAGTAATTAAGTGATCAAATTAGTTAAGTGAGGTAGTGTGCTAGAAATGTATGTTGAAAAATATATTAGCCAAGTTAATTACAAAAACAGTTTAAGGATACGGCTCAGGATATAGAGCTGTATCTATGATCAAACAATGAGCAAAAAAGTAAAGGTTGACACGTGATATACGAGGAAAGCCCTTGATCAATCTAGATCGCCGGCACAAAACCTTGGGAGCTGACAATCGCAGCTGCCTAGTTCTTCTATTGCTTCAAATATCAGGATACAGTGCAGGATGTGGTGCGGATCAACTAGGTGTTACAAGGTAATTCGAACACAAGTGTTTGTGTATAGTGTTTTGTAGTGATCTAGAGAGCAAAAGTGTTCAAAAGTGTGTGTGTAATTTGCGTGCCTTAATCTGACCGCCCCCATCTATTTATAGTAAAACAAATGCAACAAACTGTCCTAAATAACCGGGATCCAGCGAATATTCCCCACTCGAACGTTGTAGACCTGGTCTTTCGGGTTCAACGTCTCTCACATAACAGATATGCCCGAGTCTTGAGGAGAAGAAGTCCATCTGACCGTTAGTAACCCACAGCCTCTAACCTGCACGTGGTTAATTTAGTTAACACCAGGATATCGCCCAGGATATTAGCAGTATCCCGATCCAGTATCCTGATCACAAACAAACAGTCAAAAGCAAGATATTAGTCAGGATATGTATGCTCAGAAAATGACCCATAACAATTGTCCCCAAATATATCTGTTGGTATACCAATCCAACGGATATATTTCAAAAACTTTATCTCGTGAATCAAGGCAATTAAATCGAGACGACGGTCAAGATCACATCATAACTTCCAACACGCTTTTTACTCGATGGAGATCTATAATGCTCCTATATCTTCTCTCTTCTTGTTTGAAAAACAGATATCTTCATTGAAGTCTCCAGGTAATTCCCTACTTCTCATTCATCTTTCACCAATCTTTTCTTCTTTATCCGCAATGGCCACCAGAACTTGTTCCCAAACCGGTGAATCCTCTGAGATCTTCATTCAGCAGAATCTTCTCAAAAATCCCGAGAAGGAAGTTTGTGCCTTCGATAATGCAGATATTGCGGCTTTGAGAGCCTCCGGTGCTTTCCCCGATAGCACGGTCTTTAGACCGTTCGATCGATCAATTCCATCGGATGTTTCTTCTACTGATTGGGTCTGTTTCCCAGCATACCCTTTCTCGCTAGGTCTTCGATACCCTTTTCCCGAATTTATGATGCAATTCTTCCGGACCACCGGTATCTCCTTTGCACAGACCATGCCCATGGTCTGGAGGGTATTAATCGTATTTAACCAAATCAAAAATCTTCATTGTCCAGACCTTTGCATCGAAGATTTACCAATCGCTTACCGTCTTCGATCTCATGGTTCTAGTTGGTTTTTGCTTTTTTCGACCTCCAACAAGCCCCTTATTCTTAAAGCCACCGAAAACGAAGATGGATGGCAACGCAAGTTCTTCTTCGTCAAACGAAACTCCATTGATGAGGGTGCTAGCCTTTCGGTGGAGTGGTTAATCACCGGTAGGACTATGAATGTTCCCATATATCTTTAGGCTTCTGTCTTCTGCTAAAATTCTCCTTTTTGATCCTTTTGCAGTAAATTTCAAGGAAGTAGCTCTCCCTACTGCGGAATCAGAGAAAAGAATCAAGGTTGTCTACCAATTACCTGCAAGTGACAGGACTTTTACCACTCATATCCCGAGCTCCAGTCAATACTCATCATCTGAAATGTCTGGTAAGGATTACTTTGAAAATAATTAATTAACACAATATAATACGGTAAAGAATAATAAGGATGTAAGACTTTTCCCTTTACGCAGCACCAGCCAAGATCCCTAAAGTCTTTGACCTTGACGAGCTGAACAGTTATTCTGATCAGGTTCAAGTCAAAAAGGAACCTAGTCCTAAGGCCACGACCTCGTCCAAACCTAGCAGTTCTAAGGCCATTGTCATTCCCAAACCTTCACCAGCTACCAGGCCCCGGAGTTCAAGCTCCCGTAAAAGGAAAGAGCCCGATTCTCCTGTCATTTCTGACACATTTCCCTATGATAATTACGGGTTCATCGAAGCGAGCGGATTCATGACTTCTTTTCTCAATCAGGTCAGTATCCTTGAACTATATCCCGCAACTTATATCCCTTATAAGCATTCTCTAAAATCAATACCTGTCTTCTTAATTTGCAGGGTCTTGAACGCCTGGTTCACTTGTATCAAGAATCCTGTGGGCTCAATAAGACGCTTGAATCCAAATTGAACAAAGCTAAAGTCACCATCTCTGATCAGGGCATGATTGCAGCCGCCAAATCCCGGCACTACGAGGAAAAATACAAGGCTATGACTCTAGAACACCAGTCCGCTCTTAATGAAGCTGCTCTTCAAGCTCAGAGCGATCTTGACGCTGCCCATGCTCAACATAAACAGGACATGGTCAACTACCGGGAAAGCCTCAAAAGTTCCGTCGTCATCTCTCTTCTCCAGGCTAGGCTAAAGATGGCCCACGATGCCAAAGCACTAGGTTTTGAATGCCCTTCTTGGGACATCAGTGCTTGGGAAACAAAGCTAAAGAATCTTGGCGGTACCTCTACCAAACCTACTGCTGAAGAATCTTCAAAAGCAGTTGAAAAACCAACCAGTGCTGAGAAGGATGCTGAGGCGGATCCCGAGACGGATGCTGCCGAAACTACCGTGAACGAAGAAGGTGTTGCTTCTTAAAACTTATTTTCTTTAAATCTCAGTATTGTGCTTTCGTTTGAACAATTTTATTTCTTATCTTATGAACAGTTTCTATTTTGGTATTAAGATAATGTGATAGCCGGAGGTGGATGGGTCCTAGGTTTAAGGACGAAACCTTCGGTTATCAATTGGTATTGCTTATCTCCAATAAATTCGTCTTTCAATTGACTTGTTATTGTTTTCCGTATTTCTTAGTATAGATCTTAACTTTGCAAAATTTTACACAAACCATCTTTCGAAAATATCCTGATCAATATAATTAGTAGTATCCTATAAAGTCTTTCGTCAAATAGGACTTCTCAAAATCCAAACAATTTAGACAGGGTTTCTGAAAAATAGTTCACTTTCCAAAATCTCAAGTAATTTAGATAGAACTTTTCAAAGGAAAAAGATAATTTACTTAGAATTCATAAACTAATTCAATTTTGAATTTTAAACCCAAGTACCGTGTCCCGAACATACCAACCAAATATCCTGAATAATATTTTGAGGATATGTCTCGAGAATATACCCTAAATTATATCCTAATCAGGATACTTAAACTTTAAATATGGTTTCAAAAGATCAAGCAAATTGTGTAAGATTCACATAAGAAAGATCATACCAGGAATTGAGTGTAACCTTAGTATTGTTAGGGGAGGATTTTCTAACAATTAGTGATCCTTATTTGCTATCCTAATAATGATCCTTACTTCTGTGACAGATAGTGATCCTCAGAAGAGCTTCAGGATCAGGATCATGGATCACCCTAAGGATCCTCATACTAACGATTGGCTGTTTGTGTTTACTATTGTTTTGCAGGAGTATTGAGCTTGACTTGGTCTTGGCAACGTTACTATGGAATATTACACGGGTATTTCGCACACATTTGAATAGAAATGGACGTTGTGGAGAACGTGGGAGCATGGCACAAAAGTCGGACAATTAGTTAGCTTAGTTAGCTTTCATTTAAAAAGGGGTGACGAGCTAAATTTAGAACACTTAGCCATTTTCAGTTACACACACACTCTCGTGCAATTGCAGTCTCAAAGCTTTCATTAAACACTTGACAATTCTCACACTTTCATACGAATAACCATAGTGATCCTTGTACTTAGCTCGTCACTATCCGATGTTGTAAACTTTTATTGATTTATTTGAGCTTGGTGATCCGTAGTTTCCATCACCCGAGGTTTTTTATGCCGGAGATCTTCTAAAGATCAAGGGCTTTTTCCTCGTATAAATCCTTGTGTTGTTTGTGCAATTTGCATTGAAGTGATCCTTACTATTGTTCTTCATTTCAAGCATCATACCCCGTAACTAAGAGTTTGGTTGCATTATCCTTATTAGATTTTTGACCAAAACAGTTTGGCGCCCACCGTGGGGCAATTGGTGCTTCATTTCTAAGAAAGTATTTCTGTTGGTGATCATTTCGGTTCATTGCATACGAATATATGGCTTCATCATTGAAGAATACCTCTACTGCAATGTCTGCGGTCAATTCGTCTCAGGGCATTCCACCTTTGCCTCCACCACCTGCTGGATCTCAGAAAAATGCTGAGAAGAAACCAACTCCCATTTTCTCTAAACCTCCAACTTCTTCTGCTCCTTACACTCCCACTACTAGTGACATGTTTACTTTGATTTTGCAGATGAAGGAACATATGCAGCAACAGGATAAGATCAATGATAGGATCCTCAAAGAAATCGGAGATCTCAAGAAACAAAAAAAAAGCGGTAGAGGATCATCCCCACTGGTGCCCAGATCTTTGAATTTTGACACTCCGGTGATTACTTCTCAGCCAACAGAGGTTCCAGATGTTCAATATGTGGGTGGACCAAAAGGAGTGCACTACGGTTCAGCAATAGTGACTCAGGCATCATATTCATATTTCCAGCCAGCAGGATCCTATCCTCAGCATATGGGATCCTTCATGAATTCAGGAGCCTACTCAGGAGCGCAACAGGTTCAAGGATCCTCCTTTGTTCTAGGATCATCCCAGGTTCAAGGATCCTCCTTTGTTCCAGGATCATCCCAGGTTCAAGGATCCTCCTTTGTTCCAGGATCATCTCAGGTTCAAGGATCTTCCTTTGTTCCAGGATCATCCCAGGTTCAAGGATCCTCCTTTGTTCCAGGATCATCCAGGTTCAAGGATCCTCCTTTGTTCCAGGATCATCTCAGGTTCAAGGATCTTCCTTCGTTCCAGGATCATCCCAGGTTCAAGGATCCTCCTTCGTTCCAGGATCATCCCAGTTTCAGGGACCCTTCCAGATGTCAGGATCCTTGAGGAGTTTGCAAACAGGAAGTTCAGATGTCCATCAGGGAGATTTTATTCCGATGCAGACCATTGCTTCAACTGGTCCCTCCATAATTCCAGAGTCCCAGTAATACGGATTTACATCCACTGCTCCTACTTTAAACCCGATGGGAGGTAACACTTTTAGTAATTCTCTTATAACTAACCATGGATTCATGCAGGATACAGGTATCAACCATGCCATGGCCAGAGAGTTGCAAAAACTGAAGGATTTGATATCAAGTGTTCCAGGAGTGGTCAAACCCATCCCGGAGATTGCAGATGGAAGCCACAGGATATCTCGTTTTGCACCACCAATTTGTGATGCTGAGATACCCAAAAGATTCCATGTTCCAACTATGAAGCTGTATGATGGTTCGACGGATCCTGAGGAATACATAGCACAATACAGGGAAAGGATGGAGATCAATCCAATTCCAGAAAGGTTAAAGGAAGCATGCCTATGCAAGGGATTTGGATCCACACTTACTGGATCAGCTCTCAAATGGCTGCTAAGTCTTCCCCCTTACTCTATTACCTCGTTTGCTAATCTAGTTAACTTATTCAATAATCAGTTTTCTTATAGTAGAAAATTTGAACGGTTAACTAGTGATCTATATAGGATAACCCAGGGTCATAATGAATCATTAAGGGGTTACATAACCAAATTTAGTAAAGAATCCTTAGACATTCCCAACTTGGATATAGCCACGGCTGTTGATGCCTTCAAAATGGGATTGCTTAGGGATTCATTGTTCTATGATGATCTTGTTATGACACCATGCAGGAACCTAGATGAGGTAAGAACCCGGGCACTCAGGTTCATCTGGTTAGAGGATGACAAAAGGATCCCTGAGAAAGCTCCAGCCCCTCCGGCAGATGCACAAGTGATAAACTTTATTTCTGGAGGATCAGACATCTGTGGTACATCTTTCTCAGCAGCTAAAAGGCATGCAAAGGAAGCTAAAATGGATAATGGGGAAAGACCTGTTCGAACATCAAGTATCTCTGAAGGAAAAGTCATAACCTTTGATGAGGATGATCGTGTTGACATCCAGGATCCTCATCACGATGGTTTAGTTATTACTCTTTTTATTTCTAACCATTTTGTCCGCAGGATCCTTACTGACGGAGGAAGCTCAGTGAACATTATCCAACTGGATGTTCTAAAGAAAATGGGTATCCCTGAATCAGATATCATACCAAGATCCTCCGTGCTCGTGGGATTTAGTGGGGAAACCAAGAAACACCCTGGGGACATTAAACTCCCAATTTATGTTGAGGGATTACATAATTATCAAAAATTTTGTGTTATTGACTGTTTATCTTGTTGTAATGTTATCCTTGGCAGGCCCTGGATACACGATATGAAGGCAGTCCCATCTACCTACCATCAATGTGTGAAACTCCCTAGTCCTTGGGGAATAGTCAAGATTGATAGTGATCAGCAGGAGGCTAAGGATTGCTACACCTCATCAATGAAACCAGCCTCGAAATCAAGGGAGCAATAGCAATCAAAGTATCCTCTAAGGGATGTCTTGGAGGCAAGAGAGCAGGATGTGGTAGAAATCCTCATGGATCCTGATGATCCTGAATCCAAAATCTATATCGGATCAGGGATCCTTGGTAAAATGAAAGAAGATCTAGTATCCTTCCTCAAAAGAAGAAAAACTACCTTTGCATGGAAGCATGAGGATATGACAGGTATATCTAAGGATATTATCACTCATAAACTTGGCATTGACAGGTCATTCAAACTGATCCATCAAAAAAGGAGGAAGTTTGCACCAGAAAGAAATGCCATTATCCAGGAAGAGGTAGAGAAATTGCTCCGGGCAGGTATGATTAGAGAGGTCAAGTATCCAAGATGGTTGGCCAATGTGGTTGTTGTTCAAAAGAAAAATGGAAAGTGGAGGGTATGTGTCGATTTTACTGATTTAAATAAGGCATGTCCCAAGGATCCTTTCCCATTACCCCACATTGACTCCATGGTGGATGCAACGGCGGGTCATGAACTGTTAACTTTTATGGATGCTTCCTCTGGATTCCAGCATATTCAGATGGAACCATCTGATCAAGAGGATACGGCTTTTATGACTCCAACCGGTATATATTGTTATATTGCTATGCCATTTAGATTAAGGAATGCAGGTGCAACATATCAAAGGCTGGTGAATATGATGTTCAAGGATCAGATTGGAAAAACTATGGAGGTTTACATAGATGATATGGTGGTAAAGTCCATAAAAGCTGAGGATCACCTAAGAGACTTGGAGGAAGCATTTGATATCGTTGACAGATATAACATGAAACTTAATCCTTCAAAATGTCACTTTGGTGTTAAAGCAGGTAAATTCTTAGGATATATGGTGACCAAGAGAGGCATTGAAGCTAGCCCGGAACAAATCAAAGCCTTGGTGAACATCAAATCTCCTGCCAATGCTAAGGATGTGCAAAGGCTAACAGGCAGGATAGCAGCTTTGAACAGATTTATATCCAAATCCTCGGAGAAGTGCAAAGAATTCTATGATATCCTAAGGAAGAACAAGAAATTCGAGTGGACTGAGAAGCATGAACGTGCTTTACGAGCTCTCAAAGAATACCTATCCTCAGCCCCAGCCTTGATGAAACCAGAAAAAGGAGATGTGTTATCCTTATATCTTGTAGTATCCTCAAAAGCAGTAAGTGCAGTCCTTGTTAAGGATCATGAAGGTACACAACATCCTGTCTATTATGTAAGTAAGAGTTTACCTGATGCTGAATCCAGGTATTCACACCTTGAAAAGCTTATTCTTGCATTAATTATGGCATCTACTAAGTTGAGACATTATTTTGAAACCCATGTTATTGTTGTTAAAACTAATTTTCCAATTAAGAATGTCCTCAGGAAACCTGAGATGTCTGGAAGGATGGCCAAGTGGGCAGTGAAGCTTAGTGCCTATGATATAAGATATGAGCCTAGGACAGCCATCAAATCCCAAGCATTGGCCGACTTTGTGGCTGATTTCAGTAGTGATTTACAAAAGGAAGCCGAATTAGAAGTCCAGCAGCTGGAGGAGACCAAGGATCATTGGATACTCTACAATGATGGATCCTCAAATGTCAAAGGCACAGGGCTTGGTATACTACTAAAATCGCCACAGGGGGATATTATACCCCATTCCATAGCTTGTGAGTTCCAAACCACTAACAATGAGGCTGAATATGAAGCCTTGATTGCTGGTTTACAAATTGCTAAGCATATGGGGATCAGGTACCTTGAGGTACATGTAGATTCATTACTAATTACAAATCATTTTAATGGATCCTATACTGTTAAAGGTGAAAAGCTAACCAAATATTTAGAGATAGTCAAAGAATTGGCACTCTCTTTTGTTTCCTTTAGTTTGACACAGGTACCAAGGGAAGAAAATACAGAAGCTGATGCATTGGCTAATTTAGGATCATCTTTGAAGATCCCGGAGGATATAAGCATCCCCATTATCCATATCTTGGCTCCTGCTATCGAGGATCATGTGGCTATGGAAATAGGGGAGGATTCTACAATTATCCCTAGTGAGGATACTCAATCTTATCCAGGATCAGGATCATGGATCTCACCAATCATGAGATACTTACAACACGGAGAGATTCCTATGGGAGAAAATCCTAGGGCTTTCAAAATTAAGGTATCTCAATTCACAATCTTAAATAATATGTTGTATAAGCGATCTCTTGCAGGACCATATTTAAGATGCATTGAGGATCCTGAAGTTCAAGAAGTTTTAAAAGACTTTCATGAAGGAGATTGTGGAAACCACACTGGGGGCAGGGCATTGTTCTCAAGGATCTTAAGGACAGGATACTACTGGCCAACTATGAAAAGGGATGCTGTAGAGTATGCTAAGAAGTGTGATCCTTGTCAAAGACATAGCAATATCCTTCATCAGCCGGCTGAATTTCTACATCCTATATCCTCCTCTTGGCCATTTATGAGATGGGGGATGGATATAGTTGGTAAGCTCCCTAAGGCACCTGGTGGGAAAGTGTTCATGCTTGCTATGACTGATTACTTCTCCAAGTGGATAGAGGCTGAAGCTTTTGCCCAAGTCAGAGAAAAGGAAGTTATATCCTTCATCAAAAGAAATATTATAACTAGATTTGGCATTCCTTCTGAAATTATATGTGATAATGGTTCCCAATTTATTGGGGGCAGAACCACTAACTTTTGTGATAGTTGGGGGATGGTGCTTATAACAAAAATGTCAGGATCAGGAAGTTTCAAGTTGGGGATATGGTGTTGAGGAAAGCATTCCAGAATACCACCAATCCTGCTGATGGAAAGTTGGCACCAAAGTGGGAAGGCCCTTATTTGATTGAAGGTGAAGCAGGAAAGGGGGCATATAGATTGCTGACCATGGAAGGTGATTTGTTACCAAGAGCTTGGAGTGTTGTCCATTTGAAGAAATATTTCATGTGAGTAGGATCCTCCTGGCGCCTATGATCCTTACATTAGGGGTATCCTTGAAGGATCCTTAAAGCCTCATTGATCCTTACTCTGGTAATGTCCAAATCCTGAACTATTTCACTTTACTTATTTTTTCATACAAGGATAAGGATCATGTGTCCTTCATCCTTCTCTCACAAGACTTTGAGTTTTGAAAGTTCAGGTATCCTTAGCATAATGTTGATTATCTACAGAAGCAATCCAGATCCTTGGGTTTAACCCCAGTTATTTGGGCTTGACCCTAGTTTCGCCTGTAGCGCATGATGATCCTGGTATAGTTCAAGGCATTGGGACCAGTACTCGCTTTAGGGGCTGATAATTCCATTGTACTGGCTATACCTAGGATCCTACGTATAATGGTAGATGTACCATACATCCGTTCCTAAGGTTTCTAACGTTTTCACGTCAGCTAAGGTTTTGGCATTTTCATGTCACTAAGTTTGGATAGTCGCCAATTAGGGCCATACTCCAGTTTACATACGATCCTTGGGCTTGTCCCCAGTTATCCTTGGGCTTGTCCCCAGTTATCCTTGGGCTTGTCCCCAGTTATCCTTGGGCTTGTCCCCAGTTATCCTTGGGCTTGTCCCCAGTTGCTAACTCTTATTTTATATTGGCTTAGTCCCAAGTTATGCTCTATTTCAGGTCTTTGAAGTTAAACAACTAAGGATCCTTGATCCTTATTTCTCTCTAAGGTTTATCTTATAGTTATCCTGATTATGGTTAGGATCCTAACTTGGATCCTCAGGTATGATCCTTAACTATTTTTATCTTATTCATTGTTTATTTGAATAACCCTTATACTTTGACAACTGAACTTATGATCCTTAAAACATATACTACTTATTGGAGTTTTACAACTACAGGATATTTGATCAAGGATCATATCCTAAATGTTTTCAATCTGACTTATCTAAAACTACTGATTTAATAAGTGTATACCAAAACAATTGAGAATCAAAGGAACCAAAAGGATAACAACACAGGATAAGCGACAAAAGGTTAAGATTTTATTTATTAACAAAAAAGACTAACCCTTCAAAGGTTGTCAAAATTACCTACCCCAAGCATCTACCAGCAAAACATGGCCCGTCCACTGGGGTAGGTAAAGGGTGTCCATGATAATAGGTTTGAAGTTGTGCAGGAAGATAAAGGCGGCAGGATCACAATGGTTTCATCCCCCAAACAGAGGATCCCTCCACCATTTGCAATCCTGCCTATTGTCTGAAGGATCCTTGATCCTTACACCTAAAACTATTGTTCAAGAGTACAGACCATCATTGTTCAACAAAACAACCACTAAACAAAAAAAATTGGGCTCCGGCTATGTCTAGAAGTTTCCTTCATCGCCCAATCCTGCAGCTTAGACCTTCGCTGCATCTTCACCACCAGATCCGCTTGACTCACCACCCTGATCCTTGCCACTGCCTCCAGCCTCAAGTGTTAGGATCTCCTCAGCCTCTTCATCGTCCTCTAGTTCAGCCAGCCTTGCCTTCCAGCCCTCCACATCCCAGGTGCTCTTGTCAAAAGTAGGATCCTGAGCTTCCATGGCCATTTGCAGCTGGATCTTGTACATTGCTATGGCGGCGGAGACCTTGGCATCCTGGGTGATCTCGTGCTTCTCATAATCAAAGTTGATCAGCATCTTGGCAGCCTCATTCTTGGTGTTCTGGAGATCCTTCTGAAGATCAGCTATCTTGAGGTCCTTCAGCACAGCAACCTGTTGAAGATCAGCAATCTTGCTATCCTGATCCTCAACGTGGCAAACATAGGTTTCGATCTCAGCAAATTTCTGCAAGGGAGACAAAGGATAATGTCAGGACAAAATGATCCTCATACAAGCATGATATACAAGTAGGGACAGTGATCCTTACCTCATTGAAGTAGTCCATGAATTGTTGGCGGATCAAGGGGAGGCCTTGCAGATCCTCAGCTTCGGAGGCCTTTCTCTTCTTGCCTCTCTTCCCTCTGAGGGGTGCCTTGGGGATTGAAGCAGTGGGGCTAGCAGGAGTCTTCTTTCTCGAGGATTTGACATTGGTGAGATCGGTGATGCTGAACTTCGAAGCAGACTTGGTGGATTTTCCAGCACCTACACAACCAAAACAAGATAAGTATCTTAATTTTACTTAAATTTTATTATTTAATTGAACCTTTAGACAAGGATACTTACTTGACATCATGACAGAACCAGAGGATACTTCCTGAGAATCTTGGGTGGTAGTTTTGAAAGTTCTTGTTTCAGGATCAAGTCTCTTGAAAGCCAAGAGTCTCTCTTTAGCAGCAGGAGTTAATCTGAGGTGTGAAACGGAGATAGCTGCACAACAAAAAAAAGCAAAAGAATGTCAGTGATCCTTATTCTGAAGGATAAGTTCTATGGTGATCCTCCTCAGGATCCTTCATCCTACCATGGGTAGCCCACTTCTTGGGTAGATCCTTCCCATCAGGGATAGAATCTCTTCTCACAAAAAAGAAGCGCCGCTTTCAGTTGGTATCATTCTTGGTGGCTTTGAAGATTGGGTGCTCCTCCCCAGGCCTTCGTTTGAACAGATAGCGATGGGAACCAAAGGTGGTAAGATCATACAGTTCTCCTAACTCAGCCATGCCTAAATCTATCCCCTCCTGCTCGATGATCCTTTCAAGGGTATACAAAACCCTCCAGATCATCGGCATGGCTTGGATGTAAGATATGCCGGTCAGGGAAAAGAAGGATTGGGTGAAAGCTGGAAAGGGATATGTGTAGCCTATGGCAAACGGGGTCACAGGGAAGGCAACCCATGAATCAGAAGTGTGATCGCTCAGGGCAGTAGGATCATAGGGTTTGAACACGGTGTTTGCGGGAAAACAATACCGGACCCTGTCAATTTGAGGATCGGTGAAAATGCAGCGTTCTTTAGCGGAATCTGTGATGATCCCTTGACTCTTGAAGGGGCTTACTTTCTGGTGATCCTTAGCAGGGGAGTTCCGGAGCAACATTTTGAACGAAGTAATTGAAAAAAGAAGGAAAACAGAGCAAGTAAAGAGAGAAGATAAAGAGGAGAATACCTGTTTGATCTTCTGAATGCGGTTATAAAGGGAGTAGCTCTGGATTTTAAATGCAAACGATCATATCTATATCTCCTATTTATAATGATGATTTTGCAGGGGTGTCACTTATGTGACGTCATAATGCAACGGATAGTTTGATGATAACGGCTATAAATCCGTTGAGTTTGTTGCAGATAAGATCAAGAAAACATAAGTCGTTAATTTTACATTTTACTCCTTATATTTTGGGGGCAATTGTTAGGGGAGGATTTTCTAACAATTAGTGATCCTTATTTGCTATCCTAATAATGATCCTTACTTCTGTGACAGATAGTGATCCTCAGAAGAGCTTCAGGATCAGGATCATGGATCACCCTAAGGATCCTCATACTAACGACTGGCTGTTTGTGTTTACTATTGTTTTGTAGGAGTATTGAGCTTGACTTGGTCTTGGCAACGTTACTATGGAATATTCCACGGGTATTTCGCACACATTTGAATAGAAATGGACGTTGTGGAGAACGTGGGAGCATGGCACAAAAGTCGGACAATTAGTTAGCTTAGTTAGCTTTCATTTAAAAAGGGGTGACGAGCTAAATTTAGAACACTTAGCCATTTTCAGTTACACACACACTCTCGTGCAATTGCAGTCTCAAAGCTTTCATTAAACACTTGACAATTCTCACACTTTCACACGAATAACCATAGTGATCCTTGTACTTAGCTCGTCACTATCCGAAGTTGTAAACTTTTTGTTAGGGCTGGATTTTTATTATAGGTGATCCTTATACGTGATCCTAACCAGTGATCCTTGTTTCTTTGGCAGACAGTGATCCTCAGCAGGACTTCAGGATCAGGACCATGGGACATTATAGTGATCCTCATACTAACGGCCACTTCCACTTAATACAATATTGTTTTGCAGGAACATCTAGCAGGATACGCTCTAGGCATCATGATCAAGGGACGCGTCTTCATAATTATGGCAAGAGCTTAATTGAAGATAGACGTTGCACAGGATATGGAAACTTGGCTTGATTTATGGGCGGCTATTTAGGCTAGATTGTCTTTTATTTCTAAAGGGGTAATGAGCTGATAATTAGTCCTTTTACCTAAAATAGGTCACCTACACTTGTATAAATACCATTCTCCATCATTTGGAAGAGGACACACGACATACAACGCAACTCTCACACACTTAGACACTCGAAACAATAGTGATCCTTGTACTCAGCTCATTATCATCCAAAGTTGTAATCATACTTTTATTATATTGAAGTTGGTGATCGGTAGTTGCCATCACCCGAGGTTTTTTATGCCGGAGATCATACATTGATCAAGGGCTTTTTCCTCGTATAAATCATCGTGTCTTTGCATCTTTTATCACAGAAGTGATCCTTTACTTTCATAATTAACCAAGCATCATACCCCGTTTACATAAAGTTTGGTTACATTATCCTTGTGTGATTTTTGACCAAAACAGTTTGGCGCCCACCGTGGGGCAATTGGTGCTTCATTCATAAGAAAATCTTTTGTTCGAAATCATTTCAAAGAGTTACATGGCTTCATCATTGAAGAACACGTCCACGGTGATGTCTGCAGTCACCTCATCACAGACCACTTTGCCTCCTCCACCGGCGGGACCTCAGAAAAATACTGAGAAGAGATCAACTCCCACTTTCTCTAAACCTCTATCTTCTTCTGCTATGAATTCTTCTATTCCCAGTACTAGTGATGTGTTTGCTTTAATTTTGCAGATGAAGGATCGTATGCAGCGGCAGGATGAAACTAATGAAAGGATCCTCAGGGAAATTGGAGATCTCAAAAGACAGAAGAAAACGGCAGAGGATCATTCACCACTGATGCCCAAATCCTTGAGCTTCGATACTCCAATGATCACTTCCCAGCCATCAGGGATCCCGGACGTGCAAATCATAGGGGAGTCAAGAGGATCACATCTCAAGTCGGCAGCAATGACTCAGACATCAGGCTCACATTTTCAGCCAGTAGGATCCTATCCTCAGTACATGGGATCCTTCATGAATTCAGGAGCCTATCCGGGGGCACAGCAGTTTCAAGGATCCTACTTTGTTCCAGGATCATCCCAGGTTCAAGGATCCTCCTTTGTTCCAGGATCATCCCAGGTTCAAGGATCCTCCTTTGTTCCAGGATCATCCCAGACACCAGGATCCTTCCAGATGCCAGGATCCCTAAAAAGTTTGCAAACAGGAAGTCTAGATGTCCATCAAGGGGACTCCATTCCAATGCAGACCATTGCTTCCACTGGTCCCCCCGTTGTTCCAGAATCCCAGCAATATGGATTCCCTAACTTGAACCCAATGGGAGGTAACACTTTAAAAAATTATCCTACCACTAACCATGGATTCATGCAGGATACAGGTACCAATCATGCTATGGCCAGGGAGTTGCAGAAGCTAAAAGAAATGATCTCAAGTGTTCCAGGGATAGTCAAACCTATCCCAGAGATTGCAGATGGAAGCCACAAGGTATCTCGCTTTGCACCACCAATTTGTGATGCAGAGGTACCCAAAAGATTCCATGTCCCTACCATGAAGCTGTATGATGGCACAACGGATCCAGAGGAGCATATAGCACAATACAGGGAGAGGATGGAAATCAATCCTATCCCAGAAAAGTTGAAGGAAGCATGCCTATGTAAAGGATTTGGATCCACTCTTACTGGATCAGCTCTTAAGTGGCTGCTAAGTCTTCCCCCTTACTCTATTACTTCATTTGCCAATTTAGTTAATTTATTCAATAACCAATTCTCTTGTAGTAGAAAATTTGAAAAATTAACTAGTGATTTGTACAGGATAACTCAAAATCATAATGAATCATTAAGGGATTATATAACTAAATTTAGCAAAGAATCATTGGACATTCCCAACTTGGATATGGCTACGGCTGTTGAAGCCTTCAAAATGGGACTGCTTAAGGATTCATTATTCTATGATGATCTTGTTATGACACCATGCAGGAATATAGATGAAGTAAGAACTCGAGCACTCAGGTTCATCCGGCTGGAGGATGACAAGAGGATCCAGGAGAGACAAGTAGGATCCTCAAAACAGGAGAAGCAAGGATCCTCCTTCAAGAACAACAAATTCAAATCCTACCATAGAAATGAGAACAAGAATGTGCATGCTGTTGACCAAGAAGAGGATGATGAAGATTATCCTCCAATCTCAGAATATTGTTTCTCCGTTGATAATCATGAACTGATCCTTGCAATGCAGAATCTAGGTGAAAAAGCTAGATGGCCCAGGAAGAATGATAAACCATCCGGGACTAAAGACAAGTCAAAATGGTGTGCATACCATGAGGATTTCGGGCATCTAACTGAAGATTGCATAGCCTTAAGAAAAGAAATTGGATACCTGCTAAGCAAGGGGCATCTAAAAGAATTATTGGGGAGAAAAAAGCAAAGGACCCAGGATCCTGAAAGGATCCCCGAAAAAGCTCCAGCACCTCCGGCAAATGCACAAGTGATCAACTTTATATCCGGAGGATCAGACATCTGTGGTACATCCTTCTCGGCGGCCAAAAGACATGCAAAAGAATCAAAAATGGATAATGGAGAAAGGCCTATTAGAACATCAAGTGTCTCAGAAGGGAAGATGATAACATTTGATGAGGATGATCGCATCAACATTCAGGATCCTCACCATGATAGTTTAGTTATCACTCTCTTTATCTCTAACCATTTTGTCCGCAGGATCCTTATTGATGGAGGGAGCTCAGTGAACATTATCCAGCTTGATGTCCTGAAGAAGATGGGAATCCCAGAATCGGACATCACACCAAGATCCTCCATGCTTGTAGGATTCAGTGGGGAAACGAAGAAAACTCTGGGGGACATCAAACTCCCAATCTACGTGGAAGGATTACATAATTACCAAAAATTTTGTGTTATTGACTGTTTATCTTGTTGCAACGTTATCCTTGGCAGGCCTTGGATACATGATATGAAATCAGTCCCATCTACCTACCATCAATGTGTGAAGCTCCCTAGCCCATGGGGAATAATCAAGATCGACAGTGATCAGCAGGAGGCTAAGGATTGTTATACCTCATCTATGAAGCCAACCTCGAAGCCAAGGGAGCAATAGCAATTACAGTATCCTCCAAGGGATACCTTGGAGGCAAGGGAACAGGATGTAGACGAAATCCTTTTGGATCCTAGTGATCCTGAGTCAAAAATCTATATCGGGTCAGGGATCCTTGGCAAGATGAAAGAAGACTTATTATCCTTCCTCAGAAGACGAAAATCCACCTTTGCTTGGAAACATGAAGACATGACAGGAAACCGGAGATGTCAGGGAGAATGGCTAAGTGGGCAGTGAAGCTTAGTGCCCATGATATAAGATACGAACCAAGAACAGCCATTAAATCACAAGCCTTAGCCGACTTTGTGGCTGATTTCAGTAGTGATCTACAAAAAGAAGCAGAATTGGAGGTCCAGCAGCTGGATGAAACCAAGGATCCTTGGATACTACACACTGACGGATCCTCAAATGTCAAGGGCACAGGGCTCGGGATCCTACTAAAATCGCCACAGGGGGACATAATACCCCACTCCATAGCCTGTGAGTTCCAAGCAACTAACAATGAGGCTGAGTATGAAGCCTTGATTGCTGGCTTGCAAATTGCTAAGGATATGGGGGTAAAATATCTTAAAGTATATGTAGACTCATTATTAATCACCAATCACTTTAATGGATCCTATGCTGTTAAAGGTGAAAAACTAATCAAATATTTAGAGATAGTCAAAGAATTGGCACTCTCTTTTGTTTCTTTTAGCTTAACACAGGTACCAAGGGAGGATAACACGGAAGCTGATGCATTGGCCAACTTAGGATCATCCTTAAAAATTCCAGAAGACATAAGTATCCCTATCATCCATATCCTGGCTCCTGCTATTGAAAATCAAGTGGCCATGGAAATAGAAGAGGATACTGCAGTAATCCCTAGTGAAGAAGCTCAATCTTATTCAGGATCATGGATCCCACCAATCATGAAATACTTGCAAAACGGAGAGATTCCAATGGGAGAAAATCCTAGAGCTTTCAGGATCAAGGTATCTCAATTTACAATCTTAAATAATGTGCTATATAAACGATCCCTTGCAGGACCATATTTAAGATGTATTGAGGATCCTGAAATTGAAGAAGTGTTGAGAGACTTCCATGAAGGAGATTGTGGAAACCACACTGGGGGCAGGGCATTATTCTCAAGGATCCTTAGAACAGGATACTACTGGCCAACCATGAAAAGGGATGCTGTAGAGTATGCTAAGAAGTGTGATCCTTGCCAAAGACATAGCAATATCCTCCATCAGCCAGCTGAATTTTTACACCCAATACCATCCTCTTGGCCATTCATGAGATGGGGGATGGATATAGTTGGCAAGCTCCCTAAAGCACCTGGTGGAAAAGTATTTATGCTTGCTATGACTGACTACTTCTCTAAATGGATAGAAGCTGAAGCTTTTGCTCAAGTCAGAGAAAAAGAAGTTATATCCTTTATCAAAAGAAACATTATAACTAGATTTGGCATTCCCTCTGAAATTGTATGTGATAATGGTTCCCAATTCATTGGAAGCAGAACTACTAACTTTTGTGACAGTTGGGGAATCAAGATGATCACATCAACACCAGTTCACCCACAAGCCAATGGTCAAGCAGAATCATCCAACAAGATCATCATCAACAATCTGAAGAAGAAGCTAGGATCCAAGAAGGGGAAATGGGCAGAGGAGTTACCTTATGTGCTATGGGCTGATAGGACAACTCCCAAGAATGCCACTGGTCAAACACCTTTCTCTTTAGTATTTGGGGCAGAAGCAGTGATCCCAACAGAAATGGTGATCCCAACTGCTAGAACAAGTGCTCGTGATCCTGAAGAAAATGCTACAATCCTAGCTCAGGATTTGGATACTATTGAGGAAACCAGGGATCTAGCTAGGATAAGGATGGCAAGCTACCAACAAAGAATGGCTGGTGCCTACAACAAAAATGTCAGAATAAGGAAGTTCCAAGTCGGAGACATGGTGTTGAGAAAAACATTCCAAAACACTATTAATCCTGCTGACGGAAAGTTAGCACCAAAGTGGGAAGGCCCTTACTTAATTGAAGCTGAAGCAGGAAAGGGGGCATACAGGTTGCTAACCATGGAAGGAAACTTGTTGCCAAGAGCCTGGAATGCTGTCCACTTAAAGAAATATTTCATGTGAACATGATCCTCCATGCACGTGATCCTTACATTGAAGTATCCTTGAAGGATCCCGATGATATCAGTGATCCTTACTCTGGTAATATGCTTATCCTAGAAACTATTGCATTTTCTTACTTTTTACCTAAGGATAAGGATCATGTATCCTTCATCCTCTACTCACGAAACATTTGAGTTATGATAAGTTCAGGTATCTTCAGCATATCGTCAAAGATCTTCAAAAGCACCACAGATCCTTGGGTCCAACCCCAGTTATCCTTGGGATTATCCCCAGTTTCCGCCAGCAGCGCACGATGATCCGGATATAGTTCACGTCTTTGGGACCAGTACCCACTTCCGGGGCTGACAACCTCATCGTACTGGCTATATTTAGGATCCTACGTATAATGGTAGACGTACCATACATCCGTTCCTAAGGTTTCTAACGTTTTCACGTTAGCTAAGGTTTTGACATTTTCATGTCACTAAGTTTGGATAGTCGCCAGAAAGGGCCATACTCCAGTTTACATACGATCCTTTGGGCTTGTCCCCAGTTATCCTATGGGCTTGTCCCCAGTGATCCTCCAGGATCATTCTCAGTTATCCTTTGGGCACGTCCCCAGCTACTAATTTATCTCTTACATTGGCTTAGTCCCAAGATATGTTCCATCTTTCAGGTTCTCGAAGTTAAACAAATAAGGATCCTTAATCCTTATCATCCATTAAAGTTTTACTTGTGGTTATCCCGATTGAAGGTTAGGATCCTAACTTGGATCCTCAGGTATGATCCTTGACTATTTTGATTATACTCATTATCCTAACCGACCCTTATACTTTGACAACCTATGATCCTCGAACTAAAAAACTTTGAATATTTTCAATATCAGGATATTTGATCTAGGATCATATCCTAAATTTATTAAAACATATTTTCAACTCTTGATAAATATACTACAAAGACAATTGAGAAAAAAGAAGATAATTAAAGGATAACAACACGAGATAAGCCAGAAAAGTTAAAGTTATATTATTAAACAAAAGGATCATTAACCCTTTCAAGAAAGTTGTCAAAATTGCCAACCCACATTTCTACCAGCAAAACGTGGCCCGTCCACATGGGTTGGCAAAGGGTGTCCATTGTCTATGCGGTCTTAGCATTGTGCAGGAAAATAAAAGCGACAGGATCACAAAGGTTTCATCCCCCAAACAGAGGATCCATCCACCTTTTGTAATCCTACCTATTGTTCAAAGGATCCAGGATCCTTAACCCTAAAAACTATTGTTCGAAGATTACAGACCATAATTGTTTCAAACACCACAAACTACTATCAAAATTTAAAAAATTGGGCTCCGGCTATGTCTAGAAGTTTCCATCATTGCCCAATCTTGCAGCTCAAACCTTCGCTGCACCATCACCACCAGCTCCACTTGCCTCCCCCTGATCCTTACCAACATCTCCACCTTCAAGCATAGGGATATCCTCAACATCATCGTCATCCTCCAACTCTGCCAGCCTTGCCTTCCAGCCTTCAACATCCCATGTGCTCTTATCAAAGGAAGGATCCTGAGCCTCCGTGGCCATCTGCAATTGTATCTTGTACATAGCTATCGCGGCAGAGACTTTAGCATCCTGAGTAATGTCATGCTTCTCATAATCAAACTTGATCAATGCTTTGACAGCCTCATCCTTAACAGCCCGGATCTCCTTCTCAAGATCAGTGATCTTAAGATCCTTCAGCACACCCATTTGATGAAGGTCGGCAATCTGGCGATCCTGATCTTCAACGTGGCTAACATAAGATTCTATTTCAGTAAGTTTCTGCAAAAAACGACAGGATATAACGTCAGACACGGGTGATCCTCAAAAACCATCAGGATAACCAACAGGGGCAGTGATCCTAACCTCGTTGACAGAATCAAGAAACTGCTGGCGAATCAGGGGAAATCCTTGAAGACCCTCAGAAACTTTCCTCTTCTTTCCCTTACCCCTAATGGGTAATTTAGGGGCTCAAGCAGAAGGACTAGCAGCAGAAGTCTTCTTCTTCGAAGACGTGACGTTGGCAAGATCATCAATCCCAAACAAGGAGGCAGATTTGGCAGACTTAGCGGATTTCCCAGCACCTACACAATCAAAACAAGATAAGTCTCCTAACTAATTTAATATTTTTTGCATAGAACTTACTTTTTGGTAAGGATACTTACTTGACATTGTGGCAGATGCGGAGGATACCTCTTGTGAATCTTGGATGGTGACTTGAAAACTTCTGACCTCAGGATTAAGCCTTTTAAAAGCTAAAACTCTTTCTCTTGCAGCAGGGGTTAACTTGAGATGAGCGATGGAGATAGCTGCACAATAAACAAAAAACAAGACATTAGTAATCCTCATCATAAGGGACAAGTCGGATGGTGATCCTTCCAAAATCCTCTATCCTACCATGGGTGACCCACTCCTTGGGCAGATTATTCCCATCAGGGAGGGAATCCCTTCTCACGAAGAAGAAACGACGCTTCCAATTTGTGTCATTTTTGGTAACTTTCAAAACAGGGTGATCCTCCCCGGCCTTCCGTTTCAACAAATATCGATGAGAACCAAACGTGGTAAGATCATAAAGCCCGGCCAGCTCTGCCATCCCTAAGTCAATCCCCTCCTGCTCAATGATCCTCTCGAAGGTATACAAGACCCTCCAAATCATCGGCATAGCTTGGATATAAGATATGCCGGTCAGAGAAAAGAAAGATTGGGTGAAGGCCGGAAAAGGATACGAATATCCTATGGTAAATGGAGTTGCAGGAAAGATCACCCAGGTGTCTGAAACAAAGTCGCTCAAAGCTGTAGGAACGAAGGATTTGAAGACAGTATTCGCTGGGAAGCAGTGACGAATTCTGTCTACATGAGCGTCAGTAAAGCAACATCGCTCCGTAGGAGAATCCTTGATAATCCCCTGGCCTTTTAGGGGACTATCCTTCTTGGAATCCTTGTGTGGAGAGTTCCGGAGCAACATGTTTGTGACGGAACAGAAACAGAGACGGAGCAGAAAAAACAGAGCAAAGAGAAGGAAGAAAGGAAAGAGAGAAGAAGAGGATACCTGATCAGTCTTCGGTAGCGATTATAAAGGGAAGATATCTCGAATTTAAATGCAGAGTGATCCTAACCCTATCTCCTATTTATAATCATGATTTGCAGGGATTGTCACATCTATGACGTAATGATCGCAACGGCTAGTCCATGTGTAACGGCTAGTTATTCGGAGTCGCCCGTTAGAGATAAGATCGAAACAAAATATAACTCGTCTATTTACAATTAACTCCTTATATTTTGGGGGCAATTGTTAGGGCTGGATTTTTATTATAGGTGATCCTTATACGTGATCCTAACCAGTGATCCTTGTTTCTTTGGCAGACAGTGATCCTCAGCAGGACTTCAGGATCAGGATCATGGGACATTATAGTGATCCTCATACTAACGGCCACTTCCACTTAATACAATATTGTTTTGCAGGAACATCTAGCAGGATACGCTCTAGGCATCATGATCAAGGGACGCGTCTTCATAATTATGGCAAGAGCTTAATTGAAGATAGACGTTGCACAGGATATGGAAACTTGGCTTGATTTATGGGCGGCTATTTAGGCTAGATTGTCTTTTATTTCTAAAGGGGTAATGAGCTGATAATTAGTCCTTTTACCTAAAATAGGTCACCTACACTTGTATAAATACCATTCTCCATCATTTGGAAGAGGACACACGACATACAACGCAACTCTCACACACTTAGACACTCGAAACAATAGTGATCCTTGTACTCAGCTCATTATCATCCAAAGTTGTAATCATACTTTTATTATATTGAAGTTGGTGATCGGTAGTTGCCATCACCCGAGGTTTTTTATGCCGGAGATCATACATTGATCAAGGGCTTTTTCCTCGTATAAATCATCGTGTCTTTGCATCTTTTATCACAGAAGTGATCCTTTACTTTCATAATTAACCAAGCATCATACCCCGTTTACATAAAGTTTGGTTACATTATCCTTGTGTGATTTTTGACCAAAACACTTTTATTGATTTATTTGAGCTTGGTGATCGGTAGTTTCCATCACCCGAGGTTTTTTTATGCCGGAGATCTTCTAAAGATCAAGGGCTTTTTCCTCGTATAAATCCTTGTGTTGTTTGTGCAATTTGCATTGAAGTGATCCTCTGTTGATATGCTGCCATCCTTAGCGTTGCTGCATCTCTTGTCTCATCAATTGTATCCAATTCCTGGCACAGGATTTCAGGATCCCGGAGGCTGGATCTTGCTGTAGGTATTACCATTTCCGTCGGGATCACCGCTTCTGCTCCAAACACCAAGGAAAACGGGGTTTGGCCAGTTGCATTTTTCACTGTTGTCCTATCAGCCCATAAAACAAAGGGTAATTCTTTTGCCCATCTTCCTTTTTTTGGCTCCTAGTCTCTTTTTCAGGTTGTTGACAATTATCTTGTTTGAGGATTCTGCTTGTCCATTCGCTTGAGGATGTACTGGTGTGGATGTGATCATTTTGATTCCCCAACTTTTGCAAAAATCAGTAGTCCTCTTGCTTATAAACTGGGATCCATTATCGCAAATGATTTCAGCTGGTACTCCAAATCTGGTCAGGGTATTTCTCTTTATAAAGGATACTACTTCCTGGTCCCTGACTTGCACAAATGCTTCAGCTTCCACCCACTTAGAGAAATAATCAGTCATTGCCAACATAAAGACTTTTCCTCCTGGAGCTTTTGGTAATTTCCCTACTATGTCCATTCCCCAATTCATGAATGGCCAATGGGAAACTATAGGATACAATGGTTCAGCTGGTTGGTGTAGAATGTTGCTATGCCTCTGACATGCGTCACATCTTCGAGCATATTCCGCAGCATCTTTCTTCATTGTCGGCCAATAGTATCATGTCCTCAATACTTTCGAAAACAATGACCTGCCCCCAGTATGGTTACCACAATCCCCTTCATGTATATCCTGAAGCACTTCCATAGCCTCAGGATCCTCAAGCATCTTAGGTATGGACCTGCAAGAGATTTCTTATACAAAATATTATTTATAATGGTGAATCGTGATACCTTCATCCTAAATGCCTTAGGATTTTCGTCATCAGGAATGCGTCCATCCTTGAGATATCTTATGATTGGAGTCATCCAGCTTTTCAGGATCATGACCAGAATCCTGAATGCTTGTTACCTCTTTATCCTGAACTTTGAAGGGATCCATAGCAGAATACAGGATATGAAGTATCGGTATTTGGGTTCCCTCCGGTATCCTGACTGACGATCCTAAGTTTGCCAAGGCATCCGCTTCGGCATTATCCTCTCTTGGTACCTTTTAAAGTGTAAAAACATCGAAATATCCTGCTAATTTTTTGAGAAATATCGAGGTATTCGATTAATTTCTCACCTTTAACTTCATGATCCTTTACAAGGACAACACTTACTGCATTCCCCGACACTGCAAGATACAGGGATAATGGTTCACCATCCTCAGGCTTCATCAGTAGAGGTGCGGTTGATAGATACTGCTTCAAATCCTGCAAGGCTGCTTCATGCTTCTCCCCCCCCCCATTCAAGCTTCTTATTTTTCTTCAGGATATCATAAAACGCCTTGCATTTTTCTAAGGATCTTGAGATAAATCAATTTAACGCCGCTACTCGTCCTGTTAACCGTTGAACATCCTTCATATTTGAAGGTGATTTGATATCCAAGATGGCTTTTATCTGCTCCGGGCTTGCCTCTATTCCTCTTTTGGTTACCATATATCCTAGAAACTTTCCTGCCCCCACTCCGAAATGGCACTTAGCAGGATTCAGCTTCATGTTATACTGATCCAGGATATCAAATATTCCTTTAATATCCTGGAGGTGATCCTCAGCTTTTTTAGATTTCACCACCATATCATCGATGTATACCTCCATTGTGTCCCCCAGCTTATCTTTGAACATCATGTTCACCAATCTTTGGTATGTTGCACCTGCATTTTTCAAACCGAAAGGCATAGCAGTATAACAATAAATACCTGTTGGTGTCATGAAGGCAGTATCCTCCTGGTCCGAAGGTTCCATCTGGATCTGCTGAAATCCTGAGGATGCATCCATGAAGGTTAACATTTCATGGCCGGTAGTGGCATCTACCATTGAGTCAATATGAAGGAGAGGAAATGAGTCCTTGGACAAGCCTTGTTTAAGTCTGTATAATCCACGCAAAATCTCCATTTCCCGTTTTTCTTCTGTACCACTACTACATTTGCTAGCCACCTTAGAAATTTGACTTCTCTGATTATTTTTTACTTCAACAATCTCTCTACTTCCTCTTGAATAATTGCATTTCGTTCCGGAGCAAATTTCCTTCTTTTCTGCTGGACAGGCTTAAATGACCTGTCAATGCCAAGCTTATGTGTTATAACATCCTTGGTGTTAGGGGAGGATTTCTCAATGACCTGTGATCCTCAATTATTATTCTGTTTGGTGATCCTTACTTCTGTGTCAATTAGTGATCCTCAGAAGTGCTCCAGGATCAGGATCATGGATCATCCTAAGGATCCTTATACTAATGATTGCTACTTTGAATATGGTATTATTTTGCAGGAGTACTAGCTTGGACTTGGTCTTGGCAACGTTCCTGGAGAATATTCCACGTTTATTCCGCACGTGCTTGGCTGGAAGTGGACGTTATGGAGTCGTGGAAGACTTGCATGATTTGCGGAATGTTAGTTAGTGTAGATATCTTCTATTTTTAAAAGGGGTAGCGAGCTAATTAGAAAACACTTGCCTATTTTTGGCTACACACACTCTTACAACCGCTTTCACCAGCTCTCGGCAAAACACTTAGCAATTTCACACATTTTTACACAATACACTATAGTGATCCTTGTACTTAGCTCGCTATCATCCGAAGTTGTAACACGTTTATTGTTTAATTTGAGTTGGTGATCGGTAGTTTCCATCACCCGAGGTTTTTTATGCCGGAGATCATTCATTGATCAAGGGCTTTTCCTCGTATAAATCTTTGTGTCACTTGTTCATTTCATTTCTGAGTGATCCTTATTGTTATTCTTCAATTCAAGCATCATACCTCACTACAGAAAGTTTGGTTACATTGTCTTAGCTTGATTTTTGACCAAAACAGTTTGGCGCCCACCGTGGGGCAATTGGTGCTTTATTCCGAAGAAATTCTTCTCTTTGTGATCATTTTGGTTCATTGCATCCAAGCAGATGGCTTCGTCATCAAAGAACACTTCCAGTGCGATGTCTGCAGCCAATTCATCCCAGGGCATTCCACCTTTGCCTTTGCCTCCACCACCTTCTAGATCTCAGAAAAATGCCGAGAAGAAACCAACTCCCATTTTCTCAAAACCTCCAACTTCTTCTGCTTCTTATACTCCTACTACTAGTGACTTGTTTACTTTAATTTTGCAGATGAAGGAGCATATACAGCAGCTAGATAAAACCAATGAAAGGATTCTTAGAGAAATTGGAGACATTAAGAAACAGAAGAGATCGGCAGAGGATCATTCTCCATTGATGCCTAGATCTTTGAATTTCGATACTCCGGTTATAACTTCTCAGCCTTCAGTGGTTCCAGATGTTCAATATGTGGGAGGACCAAAAGGAGTGCACTACGGATCATCAGCAATGACTCAGGCATCGGGATCATACTTCCAACCAGCAGGATCCCTCCTTCAGCATATAGGATCCTTCGCCAGCTCAGGAGTATACTTGGGAGCGCAGCAGATACAAGGGTTCTGGCTGTTTCAAGGATCCTCTCAGGTTCAAGGATCCTCTCAGGTCCATGGATCCTCTCATGTTCAAGGATCCTCTCAGTTTCATGGATCCTTCCAGTTTCCTGGATCCTTAAGGAGTTTGCAACCAGGGAATTCAGATATCCATCAGGGAGATTTCATTCCAATGCAGACCATTGCTTCTACTGGTCTTTCAGTCATTCCAGAGTCTCAACAATATGGATTCACATCCGGTGTTCCTATTTCGAACCCAACGGGAGGTAACACTTTCAATAATTCTTATACCACTAACCATGGCCTTATGCAGGATACAAGTATCAATCATGCCATGGCTAGAGAATTACAAAAGTTGAAGGATATGATATCAAGTGTTCCAGGAGTGGTCAAGCCTATACCGGAGATTGCAGATGGGAGCCATAAGATATCCCGTTTTGCACCACCCAACTGTGATGCTGAGATACCCAAAAGGTTCCACGTGCCAACCATGAAGTTATATGATGGCTCAACGGATCCTGAAGAATACATAGCACAATACAGGGAGAGGATGGAGATCAATCCCATCCCAGAAAGGTTAAAGGAAGCATGTCTGTGCAAGGGATTTGGATCCACTCTTACTGGATCGGCTCTTAAATGGCTGCTAAGTCTTCCCCCTTATTCTATTACCTCGTTTGCTAATCTAGTTAACCTGTTTAATAACCAGTTTTCATGTAGTAGAAAATTTGAGCGTTTAACTAGCGATTTATATAGGATAACCCAGGGTCATAATGAATCATTAAGGGATTATATCACTAAGTTTAGTAAAGAATCCTTAGATATCCCTAACCTAGATATAGCAACGGCTGTTGAAGCTTTTAAAATGGGATTGCTTAGGGATTCATTATTCTATGATGATCTTATTATGACACCATGCAGGAACCTAGATGAGGTAAGAACCCGGGCACTTAGGTTCATCCGGCTAGAGGATGACAAGAGGATCCAGGAGAGGTTAGCAGGATCCTCAAAGCAAGAGAAGCAAAGATCCTCATTCAAGAACAACAAGTTCAGATCCTATAACAAGTCTGATAACCAGAACGTGCATGCTGTAGAACAGGAAGAGGATGATGAGGATTATCCTCCAATTTCTTAATACTGTTTTTCTGTTGATAACAATGAACTAATCCTTGCGATGCAGAATCTAGGTGACAAAGCTAGGTGGCCGAGAAAAAATGACAAACCAGCTGCAACTAAAGATAAGTCAAAGTGGTGTGCATACCACGAAGATTTTGGGCATCTCATAGAAGAATGCATCACATTGAGAAAAGAAATTGGATACTTGTTGAGCAAGGGGCACTTGAAAGAATTATTGGGGAGAAAGAAATCAAGAACTCAGGATCCTGAAAGGATCCCAGAGAAAGCTCCAGCCCCTCCAGCAGATGCACAAGTTATAAACTTCATATCTGGAGGATCAGACATTTGTGGAACATCCTTTTCAGCAGCCAAAAGACATGCAAAGGAAACCAAGATGGATAATGGGGATAGACCCATTCGAACATTCAGTGTCTCCGAAGGAAAAATCATCACTTTTGATGAGGATGATCGTGTTGACATTCAGGATCCTCATCACGATGGTTTGGTTAATACTCTTTTTATTTCTAACCATTTTGTTCGCAGGATCCTTATAGACGGAGGAAGCTCCGTGAATATCATCCAGCTTGTTGTTCTCAAGAAGATGAATATTCCTGAATCCGATATCATACCGAGATCCTCTGTGCTCGTGGGATTCAGTGGCGAGACTAAAAATACTCTGGGGGACATTAAACTCCCAATTTATATCGAAGGGCTGCATTCTTACCAAAAATTTTGTGTTATTGATTGTTTATCTTGTTGTAATGTTATCCTTGGCAGGCCTTGGATACATGACATGAAGGCAGTCCCATCCACTTATCATCAATGTGTGAAGCTTCCTAGCCTATGGGGGATAGTGAAAATTGATAGTGATCAGCAGGAGGCTAAGAACTGCTACAATTCATCAATGAAACCAGCCTCAAAGTCAAGGGAGCAATAGCAATCAAAGCAACCTCCAAGAGATGTCTTGGAGGCAAGAGAGCAGGATGTAGTAGAAATCCTTATGGATCCTGATGATCCTGAATCTAAAGTTTACATAGGATCAGGGATCCTTGGCGAAATGAAAGAAGACCTAGTATCCTTCCTCAAAAGGAGGAATACTACCTTTGCATGGAAATACGAAGACATGACAGGTATATCTAAAGATATAATCACTCACAAACTTGGCATTGACAGGTCGTTCAAACCAATCTATCAAAAGAGGAGGAAGTTTGCACCAGAGAGAAATGCCATTATCCAGGAGGAGGTAGAAAAATTACTCTGAGCAGGTATGATTAGAGAGGTTAAGTATCCAAGATGGTTGGCCAATGTGGTTGTTGTTCAAAAGAAAAACGGAAAGTGGAGGGTATGTGTCGATTTCACTGACTTAAATAAGGCATGTCCCAAGGATCCTTTCCCATTACCCCACATTGACTCCATGGTGGATGCAACCGCGGGTCATGAACTGTTAACTTTTATGGATGCTTCATCTGGATTTCAACAAATTCAGATGGAACCATCTGATCAAGAGGATACAGCCTTTATGACTCCAACTGGTATATACTGTTATATTGCTATGCCGTTTGGACTAAGAAATGCATGTGCAACTTATCAAAGGCTAGTGAATATGATGTTCAAGGATCAGATTGGATACACTATGGAAGTTTACATAGACGACATGGTGGTAAAATCCAAAAAGGCTGAGGATCACTTGAGAGACTGGGAGGAAGCATTCAATATCCTTGACAAATATAATATGAAACTTAACCCTTCAAAGTGTCACTTTGGTGTTAAAGCAGGTAAATTATTAGGGTATATGGTGACAAAGAAGGGCATTGAAGCCAGTCCAGAGCAAATCAAAGCTATCATAAACATAAAATCCCCTGCCAATGCTAAGGATGTCCAGAGGCTAACAGGCAGGATTGCAGCTTTAAACAGATTCATATCCAAATCCTCAGAGAAATGTAAAGAGTTCTATGATATCTTGAGGAAGAACAAGAAGTTTGATTGGACTGAGAAGCATGAAAATGCTCTGAAAGCTCTTAAGGATTACCTGTCCTCGACTCCTGCCTTGATGAAACCAGAAAAAGGAGATGTGTTATCCTTATATCTTGCGGTATCCTCAAAAGCAGTAAGTGCCGTCCTTGTTAAGGATCACGAAGGTACACAACATCCTGTTTACTATGTAAGTAAGAGTTTGCTAGATGCCGAGTCCAGGTATTCTCATTTGGAAAAACTTATCCTTGCTTTAATCATGGCATCTACTAAATTGAGACATTATTTTGAAACTCATGCTATTATTGTTAAAACTAATTTTCCAATTAAGAATGTTCTCAGGAAACCTGAAATGTCAGGAAGGATGGCTAAGTGGGCAGTGAAGCTTAGTGCTTATGATATTAGATATGAGCCTAGGACAGCCATTAAATCCCAAGCCTTAGCTGACTTTGTGGCAGATTTCAGTAGTGACTTGCAAAAGGAAGCCGAGTTAGAAGTCCAACAACTAGAGGAAACTAAGGATCATTGGATACTCTATACTGATGGATCCTCTAATGTCAAAGGAACAGGGCTTGGAATACTACTAAAATCGCCACAGGGGGACATAATACCCCACTCTATAGCTTGTGAGTTCCAAACTACTAACAATGAGGCTGAATATGAAGCCTTGATAGCTGGTTTGCAAATTGCTAAGCATATGAGGATCAGGTATCTTGAGGTACACGTAGATTTATTATTAATCACTAATCATTTTAATGGATCCTATGTTGTTAAAGGTGAAAAGCTAACCAAATATTTAGAGATAGTCAAAGAACTAGCACTCTCTTTTGTTTCCTTTAGTTTGACACAGGTACCAAGGGAGGAAAATACACAAGCTGATGCATTGGCTAATCTAGGATCATCTTTGAAGATCCCGGAGGATATAAGTATCCCCATCATCCATATCCTAACCCCTGCCATCGAGGATCATGTGGCTATGGAGATAGGAGAGGATTCTGCAATCATCCCTAGTGATGATACTCAATCTCATTCAGGATCATGGATTCTCCCAATCATGAGATACATACAACATGGAGAGATTCCTACAGGAGAAAATCCTAGGGCTTTCAAAATTAAGGTATCCCAATTCACAATATTAAATAATATGTTGTATAAACGATCTCTTGCAGGACCATACTTAAGATGCATTGAGGATCCTGAAATCCAAGAAGTTTTAAAAGACTTCCATGAATGAGATTGTGGAAATCACACTGGGGGCAGGGCATTATTCTCAAGGATCCTGAGGACAGGATACTATTGGCCAACTATGAAGAGAGACGCTGTGGAGTATGCTAAAAAATGTGATCCTTGTCAGAGACACAGCAATATACTTCATCAACCGGCTGAATTCCTGCATCCTATATCCCCCTCTTGGCCGTTTATGAGATGGGGTATGGATATAGTCGGTAAGCTTCCTAAGGCACCTGGTGGAAAAGTGTTCATGCTTGTTATGACTGATTACTTCTCCAAGTGGATAGAGGCTGAAGCCTTTGCCCAAGTCAGAGAAAAGGAAGTTATATCCTTCATTAAAAGAAATATTATTACTAGATTTGGTATCCCTTCTGAAATTATATGTGATAATGGTTCCCAATTTATTGGGGGGCAGAACTACTAACTTTTGTGTTAGTTGGGGGATTAAGATGATAACATCAACACCAGTCCACCCACAAGCTAATGGTTAGGCAGAATCATCCAACAAGATCATCATCAACAATTTGAAAAAGAAGCTTGGATCCAAGAAAGGAAAATGGGCAGAAGAACTACCTTATGTGCTTTGGGCTGATAGGACAACTCCTAAGAATGCTACAGGCCAAACTCCATTTTCTTTGGTATTTGGGGCAGAATCAGTGATCCCTACAGAAATGGTGGTTCCAACTGCAAGAACAAGTATTCGTGATCCTGAAGAAAATGATGAGAACTTGGTTCAAGACCTGGATACTATAGAAGAAATCAGGGATTTGGCAAGGATAAGGATGGCCAGTTATCAGCAAAGGATGGCTGGTGCTTACAACAAAAATGTCAGGATCAGGAAGTTCCAAGTTGGTGATATGGTACTAAGGAAAGCATTTCAGAATACCACCAATCCTGCTGATGGAAAGCTGGCACCAAAGTGGGAGGGTCCTTACTTGATTGAAGCTGAGGAAGGAAAGGGGGCATATCGATTACTAACAATGGAAGGTGATTTGCTACCTAGAGCCTGGAACGCTGTCCATTTGAAGAAATACTTCATGTGATGAGGATCCATTATCCTCACATGATAACTATCCTTAAAGGATCCCCACAGCACAGATGATCCTTATTGTGGTAACGTCCTAATCTCAAACTATTTCATTCTCTTATTTTCTCATATAAGGATAAGGATCCTGCATCCTCTATCCACCTTTCACTTGATTCTGAGTTTTGAAGGTTCATGTATCCTTAGCAAAGGGTTGGTTATCCGCAGAAGCAACCAGTTATTTGGGCTTGACCCCAGTTATTTGGGCTCGACCCCAGTTTCGCCAGTAGCGCACGATGATCCTGATATAGTTCATGGCAATGGGACCAGTACTCGCTTTAGGGGCTGACAATTCCATTGTACTGGCTATACCTAGGATCCTACGTATAATGGTAGACGTACCATACATCCGTTCCTAAGGTTTCTATGTTTTCACGTTAGTTAAGGTTTTGGCATTTTCATGTCACTAAGTTTGGATAGTCGCCAGTGAGGGCCATACTCCAGTTTACATACGATCCTTGGGCTTGTCCCCAGTTATCCTTGGGCTTGTCCCCAGTTATCCTTTGGCTTGTCCCCAGCTATCCTTTGGGCTTGTCCCCAGTTGCTAACTTTTATCTTATATTGGCTTAGTCCCAAGTTGTATCCTATTTCAGGTTTTTGAAGCTAAACGTCCAAGGATCCTTGATCCTTACCTTCTCCTAAGGTTCGTCTTATGGTTATCCTGATTATAATATTAAGGGTTAGGATCCTAACTTGGATTCTCAGGTATGATCCTTAACTATTTTGATTTTATTCATCATTTATTTGAAATAACCCTTATACTTTGACAACTGAACTTGTGATTCTTAAACTATATTATTTTTCAGAACTTATCGATTATGGGATATGTGATCCTTGATCATATCTTAAACTTTTTGGATATTTTTTAAATTTTTCAAGGCTTGATAAGTTTGAACAAAATGAACATTATAGCGGTTGGAAAGAAAAATAATAACAAGGATAACATCACAGGATAAGTCAAAAGTTGAAGTTTTATTTATTAACAAAAGTTTAAACCATTTAAGGTTGTCAAAATTGCCAACCCACGTTTCTACCTGCAAAACGTGGCCCGTCCACATGGGTTGGCAAAGGGTGTCCATTGTTCATGCGGTTATATCAAGTGCAGGAAATAAAAGTCGGCAGGATCACAATGGCTTCATCCCCTAAATAGAGGATCCCTCCACCATTTGTAATCCTACCTATTGTCCAAAGGATCCTTGATCCTCAAACCTAAAACTATTGTTCAGAATACAGACCATCATTGTTTAAAACATCACAACCACAAAAAAACCACTACCAAATTTAAAAATTGGGCTCCGGCTATGTCTAGAAGTGTCCATCATCGCCCAATCATGCAGCCTACACCTTCGCTGCCTCATCATCCCCTCCAGCTCCAGTATCCTTCACCTGATCCTTGCCACTGCTACCAGCCTCGATCGCCAGAACCTCTTCAGCCTCCTCCTCATCATCCACCAACTCGGCCAGCCTAGCCTTCCAGCCTTCCAGCCTTCCATATCCCAGTTGCTCCTATTAAAGGCACGATCCTGAGCTTCTTGAGCCATCTGTATCTTGGTCTTGTACATGGCAATGGCGGCGGAGACTTTAGCATCCTGTGTGATCTCGTGCTTTTCGTAATCAGCATTGATCAGAACCTTGGCCGTCTCAGTTTTGGCATTCTGGAGGTCTTTTTGGAGGTCAACAATTTTGAGGTCCTTGAGCATTGCAACTTGCTGGAGGTCTGCATACTTTTTGTCCAGCTCTTCAACGCTCCCAACATAGTCTTCAATCTCAGCAAATTTCTACAAAGGAGAAAATGCAAAGATTAGAGTCTGGTGATCCTTAAATGGATAGGATAACTAAGCTAAGTCAGTGATCCCTACATCATTGAAGTACTCGAGGAATTGATGACGGATCAGAGGTAGGCCTTGAAGGTTGTCAGCTTCAGAGCTCTTTCTTTTCTTGCCACCTCTTCCCTTTGAAGTGGTAGCCTTGGTGATCACGACGGAAGGGCTAGCAGCAGTCTTTTTCTTGGAGGACCTGACGTTGTCAAGATCAGTGACACTGAACTTGGAGGCAGACTTTGAGGATTTACCAGCACCTGCACATTCAAAACAGATAAGTATCCTTATCCTATTTCTATTTAACTATTTACTTAAATTTTTAACTATATAAAAAACAGGATACTTACTTGACATCGTGACAGAACCTGAGGATACTTCTTGTGAGTCTTGGGTGTTTGTCTTGAATGACCTTGTTGCAGGATCAAGTCTTCTAAAAGCAGCGAGCCTTTCCTCGGTGACAGGTGATGGTATAAGGTGTGAAACAGAAACAGCTGTACAACAAAAAACAAAAGGGTGTTAGTGATCCTTCTCAGGATCCTCTATCCTACCATGGGTAGTCCACTTCCTTGGCAGATCCTTCCCATCTGGGATAGAAACCCTTCTGACAAAGAAAAAACGCCGTTTCCAGTTTGTATCGTTCTTGGTGGCTTTGAAAATGGGGTGTTCTTCACCGGGTTTTCGCTTAAACAGATATCGGTGGGATCCAAACGTTGTGAGATCATACATCTCTGCCAACTCTGACATTCCTAAATCAATCCCTTCTTGCTCAATGATCCTTTCAATGGTATATAAGACCCTCCAGATCATTGGCATAGCTTGAATATAGGAGATGCCGGTAAGGGAGAAGAAAGACTGGGTGAATTCAGGGAAAGGATACGAGTATCCTATTGAGAAAGGAGTGACCGGGAAAGCTACCCAAGTTTCAGAAATGTAATCACTCAGGACGGTGGGGTCAAATGGTTTGAAATAGGTGTTGGCCGGAAAGCAATGCCGGATCCTATCTATTTATGGATCAGTAAAGCAGCATCTTTCATTCACTAGATCTTTGATGATCCCCTGGCTCTTGAGAGGACTATCCTTCTTATGATCCTTAACAGGAGTGGATCTCAGCATCACCTTGATTACGAAGAAGGTGAAGAAAGAAGGAGCAGAGAAAGAAAACATAAAGGAAGAAAAGGAAAAGAGATACCTGATTGATCTTCGGATGTGAATTTAAAGGGAGTTTCTCTTGGATTTAAATGCAAATTGATCCCTATCTCTAACTCCTATTTATAATGATGATTTGCAGGATAGTCATTTCAGTGACGTCAGGTTTGCAACGGCTAGTCCGTCTTCAATGGCTAGTTATCCGTTAGCTTGTTGCGGATAAGAACAACAAAATACAACTCGTTTATTTACATAACTACTCCTTATATTTTGGGGTCAATTGTTAGGGGAGGATTTCTCAATGACCTGTGATCCTCAATTATTATTCTGTTTGGTTATCCTTACTTCTGTGTCAATTAGTGATCCTCAGAAGTGCTTCAGGATCAGGATCATGGATCATCCTAAGGATCCTTATACTAATGATTGTCTACTTTGAATATGGTATTATTTTGCAGGAGTACTAGCTTGGACTTGGTCTTGGCAACGTTCCTGGAGAATATTCCACGTTTATTCCGCACGTGCTTGGCTGGAAGTGGACGTTATGGAGTCGTGGAAGACTTGCATGATTTGCGGAATGTTAGTTAGTGTAGATATCTTCTATTTTTAATAGGGGTAGCGAGCTAATTAGAAAACACTTGGCTATTTTTGGCTACACACACTCGTACAACCGCTCTCACCAGCTCTCGGCAAAACACTTAGCAATTTCACACATTTTTACACAATACACTATAGTGATCCTTGTACTTAGCTCGCTATCATCCGAAGTTGTAACACGTTTATTGTTTAATTTGAGTTGGTGATCGGTAGTTTCCATCACCCGAGGTTTTTTATGCCGGAGATCACTCATTGATCAAGGGCTTTTTCCTCGTATAAATCTTTGTATCACTTGTGCATTTCATTTCTGAGTGATCCTTATTGTTATTCTTCAATTCAAGCATCATACCTCACTACAGAAAGTTTGTCTTAGCTTGATTTTTGACCAAAACACTTGGAAATACCTGTCATATCCTCGTGTTTCCATGCGAATGTTGACATCCTGCATTTCAAAAAGTTAGTCAATTGATGCTCAATATCCTGAGGGATATTGGTCCCTACGAGCACCGAGATATCTGGATTATCCTGATCCAGGATAACTTTTTTCACATCCTGCTCCGAATCTTCCGCGATATCCTGGGCTCGTATCTTTAATTGCTATGCTGCATTAGGCTTTGTAGAGGATTTCATGGAGGATGAGTAACACTCCTTTGCTTCCTGCTGATCACTGTCAACTTTGACAACCCCCCAAGGTGTAGGGATTTTGATGCACTGATGGTAAGTCGATGGCACAGCTTTCATATCATGGATCCATGGCCTGCCCAATATAATATTATAGCAGGATAGGGAGTCCATTACACAGAATTGTATCGAATTGACCCCTTCAACATATACTGGTAACTTAATCTCTCCCACGGTATTCCTAGCTTCTCCACTGAAGCCAACGAGTACAGTGGATTTTGAAGTGATATCCATTGGGGATACATTCATCCTCTTCAATGTCTCTAATTGGACTATGTTGACGGAGCTTCCATTGTCCACTAATATTCTGCGTACAAAATGGTTAGCCACATATAACGTTATTACTAGAGCATCATGGTGAGGATCCTGCACAGTATCCCTGTCATCGCTATCAAAAGTGATCACTTTATCAGCTGTGAGGGTTGTCATCCTGGTCGGTCTCTCCCCTCTTTCAGCTTTAGCTTCCCTTGCATGCCTCTTGGCTGCTGAATATGAAGTTCCACAAATGTCGGATCCTCCTGAAATAAAGTTGATTATCTTGGCATCCGCAGGAGGTGATGCTGCACGTTCAGGATCCTTCTCAGTATCCTGACCCTTGTTTTTCTTTCTTCCCAGGAGATCCTTCAGATAACCTTTGCTCAAGAGATAGCTTATTTCCTTCCTTAGAGCAATGCAATCCTCTGTAATATGTCCAAAATCTTCATGGAAGGCACACCATTTGGACTTATCCTTCCAATCAGCCTTTTGTTGATTCTTCCGAGGCCACCTGGCTTTGTCTCCTAAACCCTGCATAGCATACATTAGTTCAGGTATATTAACAGAAAAACAATATTCAGATAACTCAGGATACTCCTCAGGATCCTCGTCTTCAACAGCATTCACTTTCTTGTTATCATTTCTACCATACGGCTTAGAGCGGTATGGCTTGTACGAGGATTCTGACTTCCTGTTAGTTGACTCATATGTTGAGGATGCATTCATCCTCTCTTGCATTTTCTTATCATCCTCTAGCCTAATATATCTCAATGCCCTGTTACGAGCTTCATCTAGGTTTCTGCAGGGATTCATAACAAGATCCTGGTAAAACTGGGAATCTTTCTGCAATCCCATCTTGAAAGCCTTTACAGCTGTTGCGACATCAAGGTGAGGGATATCCAAGGATTCCCGGCTAAACTTATTCACATAATCCCTCAGGGATTCCTGGGGTCCTTGAGTTATCCTGTAAAGGTCACTGGTTAATTTCTCAAAACTCCGGCTGCAAGAAAATTGACTATTAAATAAGTTAACCAAATGAGCAAAAGAAGTAATTGAGCGAGGAGGAACGTTTAACAGCCATTTCAAGGCTGATCCTGTTAGAGTAGAGCCGAAACCCTTGCATAAACATGCTTCCTTAAGTTCTGGAGGGATAGGGTTGATTTCCATCTGTTCCCTATACTGGGCAATATGCTCCTCAGGATCCGTGGTTCCATCATAAAGCTTCATGTTGGGAGTTTGAAATCTTTTCGAGATTTCAGCATCACAAATGGGATGCACAAACCGAGATATCCTGTGGCTATCCTGGGATACTTCAGGGATCGGTTGAACCACCCCAGCTACACTAGATATCATATCCTTCAGCTTCTGGAGCTCCCTAGATAATGCCAATGTCACACCTGTATCCTGCAAATATCCAACATTGTTAGTGGCAAGAGTATTGTTTTGGGTCAAAAATCACACAAGGATAATGTAACCAAACTTTATGTAAACGGGGTATGATGCTTGGTTAGCTATGAAAGTAAAGGATCACTTCTGTGATAAAGATACAAAGACACAATGATTTATACGAGGAAAAAGCCCTTGATCAATGTATGATCTCCGGCATAAAAAACCTCGGGTGATGGCAACTACCGATCACCAACTTCAATATAATAAAAATGTAGTTACAACTTCGGATAGTAATGAGCTGAGTACAAGGATCACTGAGTGTCTAAGTGTTTGAGAGTTGTGTCGTATGTTGTGTGTTTTCTTCCGAATGAGGAAGACGGGTACTTATACATGTGTGGGTGACTTATTTTAGGTAAAAATGACTAAATATCAGCTCATTACCCCTTTAGAAATAAAGATAATCTAGCCTAAATTGCTGCCCATTAATCAAGCTAAGTTTCCATATCCGGTACAACGTCTATCTCCAATTTAGCTCTTGCCATATTTGTGAAAACGCGTCCCTGGATCATGATGTGTAGGGCATATCCTGCTAGGTGTTCCTGCAAAACAATTTTGTAACAAGTGGAAGTGACCGTTAGTGTAAGGATCACCATATCGTCCCATGATCCTGATCCGGAAGTCTGTCTGAGGATCACTATCTGCCAAAGAAACAAGGATCACTGGTCAGGATCACGTATAAGGATCATTTATAGTAAAATCCAGCCCCAACAATTGCCCCCAAAATATAAGGAGTTAAATGTAAATAGATGAGTTATATTTTGTTTTGAGCTTATCTCTAACGGACGATTCCGATTTACTAGCCGTTGCACATGGACTAGCCGTTATGATCTTTACGTCACTGATGTGACAATCCCTGCGAATCATCATTATAAATAGGAGATAGGGTTAGGATCATTTTTCATTTAAATTCGAAGTATCTCCCTTTATAATCGTCACCGAAGGCTTGATCAGGTATCATCTTCTTCTTTTTCTTCTTTGCCCTGTTCTTTCTTGCTTTTACCCTGTTTTCGTCTCGAATATGCTTCTTCGGAATTCACCGCACAAAGGCTCTAAGAAGGATAGTCCCTTGAAAAGCCAGGGGATTATCAAAGATTCTCCTATGGAGAGATGCTGTTTTACCGATATCCAAATAGACAAGCTTCGCCATTGCTTTCCGGCGAACGTTGTTTTTAAGTCTTTTGATCCTACTGCTTTGAGTGATTTTGTTTCGGACACTTGGGTGGCCTTTCCTGCTACTCCTTTCCTCATCGGGTATTCATATCCTTTTCCGACATTTACCCAATCTTTCTTTTCTCTTACCGGCATCTCATTTATCCAAGCTATGCCGATGATCTGGAGGGTTCTATATACCTTTGAGAGGATCATCGAGCAAGAAGGGATTGATTTGGGGATGTCAGAGTTAGCTGAGCTCTATGATCTCACCACCTTCGGTTCTCACCGGTACTTGTTGAAACGGAAATCTGGGGAGGATCACCCTATCTTCAAAGTTACCAAGAATGATAAAAACTGGAAACGTCGGTTTTTCTTTGTTAAGAGGGATTCCATCCCGGATGGGAAGGATCTGCCCGAGGAATGGGCCACTCATGGTAGGGTAGAGGATCCTTGAAGGATCACTATCAGTCCTGTCTCGTATGATGAGGATCACTGATGTCTTTTCTTTATTGTTTTTCTATGCAGCTATCTCCGTTGCTCATCTGAAGTTAACCCCTGCTGCGAAAGAGAGAGTGTTAGCTTTTAAAAAGCTTGATCCTGAAGTTAGGAGCTTCCAAGTCATTATCCAAGATTCTCAAGAGATATCCTCTGCATCTGCCACGATGTCAAGTAAGTATCCTCATAGAAAGTTAGTTTTATGTAAAAATATTTAATTTTAGAAGGGAACTTATCTTGTTTTTTGAATTGTGTAGGTGCTGGAAAATCTGCCAGGTCCGTTAAATCTGCCTCCAAGTTTGGGATTAGTGACCTTGCCAATGTCACCTCCTCAAAGAAGAAAGCTTCTGCTGCCAGCCCTTCAGTCTCAGCTCCTAAAGCGTCCATTCGGGGTAAGGGAAAAAAGAGGAAAGCCTCTGATGAACTCCAAGGATTCCCTCTCCTTCGTCAGCAATTTCTTGACTATGTGAACGAGGTGAGGATCACTGCCCCTGTTGGTTATCTAGTATCTTTCGATGATCACCTGATTCCGAGCTTGTCTTTGTTTCTTTTGTTTGCAGAAACTTGCTGAGATTGAAACTTATCTTGGCAATGTTGAGGACCAGGAGAGCCAGATTGCCGATCTTCAGCAAATGGGTGTGTTGAAGGATCTCAAGATAGCGGATCTTGAGAAGGAACTCCAGGCTACCAAGGATGAAGCTGCTCAGAGGCTGATTGACATGGATAACGAGAAGCAGGAGATCATCCAGGATGCCAAGGTCTCTGCCGCAACTGCTATGTACAAGATACAACTACAAATGGCTGCGGAGGCTCAGGATCCTGCCTTTGACAAGAGCTCATGGGACGTAGAGGGTTGGAAGGCAAGGTTGGCGGACCTGGAGGATGAGGATGAGACTGAGGAGATCCCCATGCTGGAAGGCGGTGATGCTGATAAGGATCAGGGTGGAGAAGCTGGTGGTGATGGAGCAGTGAAGAAGTAAGCTGCATGATTGGGCGATGATGGATATTGTTGACTAGGCCGGAGCCCAATTTTTTAGGATTGGTAGTGGTCTTTTGTGGTTGTTGATGTTTGAAACAATTATGGTTTGTAATCTCTGGACAATAGTTTCTTAGGGTTAAGGATCCTGGATCCTTTGAACAATAGGTAGGATTACACATGGTGGAGGGATCCTCTGTTTGGGGGATGAAGCCGTTGTGATCCTGCCGCCTTTTAATTTCCCTGCAATACTTTTGAACCTATTATCATGGACACCCTTTACCTACCCCAGCGGACGGGCCACGTATTGCTGGTAGAAGCTTTGGGTAGGTAATTTTGACAACTTTTTGAAAGGGTTAAAGATCCTTTTGTTTAATAAATAAAATCTTAAACTTTTGTCGCTTATCTTGTGTTATTATCCTTTTTGATTTTCAATTGTTTTGACACATGTTTGTTTGAAAAGTTGAGCAAATTATGTTTAAGAAATTTAGGATATGATCCTGGATCAAATATCCTATAATCGAAAGTTTTCAAGATAGTTTATTTTAAGGATCATAGGTTCAGTTGCCAAGGTCTAAAGGTTATTCAAATGAATAATGAAATTAAAAGTAGTTAAGGATCATACCTGAGGATCCAAGTTAGGATCCTAACCTTTAATCGGAATTACCATAGGTAAAACTTTAATGGATAATAAGGATTAAGGATCCTTAATTGTTTAACTTCGAAAACCTGAAAAAATGGAATACAACTTGGGACTAAGCCAATATAAAGGATAAGTTAGTAACTGGGGACAAGCCCAAAGGATAACTGAGAATGATCCCAGAGGATCACTGGGGACGAGCCCAAAGGATAACTGGGGATGATCCCGGAGGATCACTGGGGACAAGCCCATAGGACAACTGAGGATGATCCCGGAGGATCACTGGGGACAAGCCCATAGGATAACTGGGGACAAGCCCAAAGGATCGTATGTAAACTGGAGTATGGCCCTTTCTGGCAACTATCCAAACTTAGTGACATGAAAATGTCAAAACCTTAGCTAACGTGAAAACGTTAGAAACCTTAGGAACGGATGTATGGTGCGTCCACCATTATACGTAGGATCCTGGGTATAGCCAGTACGATGAGGTCGCCAGCCCCGAAAGTGGGTACTGATCCCAAGGACGTGAACTATATCAGGATCATCGTGCGCTGCTGGCGGAAACTGGGGATAATCCCAAGGATAACTGGGGTTAGACCCAAGGATCTGTGGTGCTTTTGAAGATCTTTGATGATATGCTGAAGATACCTGAACTTATCATAACTCAAATGGTTTGTGAGTAGGGGATGAAGGATACATGATCCTTATCCTTAAAAAATAAGAAAATGCAATAGTTTTAGGATAAGCATATTACCTGAGTAAGGATCACCGATATCTCCAGGATCCTTCAAGGATACTTCAATGTAAGGATCACATGCAGGAAGGATCATGTTCACATGAAATATTTCTTTAAGTGAACAGCATTCCAGGCTCTTGGTAACAAGTTTCCTTCCATGGTTAGCAACCTGTATGCCCCCTTGAATCTTTAATTTGTTCACATATATGAACACTTACTCGAATCTTTAATTTGTTCAAGTATCTTACACATACATGCAAGTATGATGATAATGAACATCCATACATCTTCAATTTCATCATATCATCAAAAACCCACTTAACATAATACTCATCATACATAAACTCATCACATACCTTGTGATTTGTAGATTTAGATGATTGAAAACCCTTGATCGTGCAAGGATTTAGCTTCAGTTTCAATCTTCAATTTGATGATTTTGTGATTGAATGTTAGAGAAGATTTTCTCCCCCTCTCTCTAGAACACGTCTCACACACACACATCTTATGTTTGTGTTTTATTTTCTTAAACTTTTATATTTCCAGCTTTCAAGGATGTACAATTTTAGTCCCTCTTTGTCTTGTTGTTTATAAGTCAATTAATCTTCATTAATAAGCAACCATGTTAACTAGGTTAATATTCCTAGTTATACTCTTCATTTCAATTGTCATGTGAATATGGCAATTCAACTTTACTAAGCTCGGGAATGCTACAACCGACTTAATTTAAGTCTCGATAGCTCGAACCTTTTATAAACTTTATATTTCTAAAAGCATTCATTCACCTTTTTGTTTAACATTAGGTTTATTTATTTAAATCCTAATGTTTACCGGGTTAACTTTTTACAACTAACGGTATTTTACCCACTCATCACAATTAACTTGGTTTAATTACTAAATTTGTTTTAAGTTAATTAATCTTCATTAATAAGCAACCATGTTAACTAGGTTAATATTCCTAGTTATACTCTTCATTTCAATTGTCATGTGAATATGGCAATTCAACTTTACTAAGCTCGGGAATGCTACAACCGACTTAATTTAAGTCTCGATAGCTCGAACCTTTTATAAACTTTATTTTTCTAAAAGCATTCATTCACCTTTTTGTTTAACATTAGGTTTATTTATTTAAATCCTAATGTTTACCGGGTTAACTTTTTACAACTAACGGTATTTTACCCGCTCATCACAATTAACTTGGTTTAATTACTAAATTTGTTTTTGGGGTGTTACTGCTCTAGGTTAAGCTTTGGAGCACGCATCCGACCATTTATTGACAAATTATTGACCAACCAAAATTCTATAAATTTTGCTAAACGTGTTCCCCGCCATAAAAGTAAACCTCTTCCCCTTCATAGCGTACTCAGACAACTTAGCCCAAAAAAATAAAAGAATTAAAATCTCCAACTCCCGCCGAATTACGTTTTTCATTCGTAAACCTAATTGTATAGCTATCTCTAAGTAAAATCCGCATACTGTAACGCTTCGCATTTTAGTAGTTTCCTTATTTAGAAAGTATGTTTATATTTCTATTTTTGGAAACTTGTAATCTTATTGTATTCGTATTTCTCTTCCAAACATTGTAATCTGAGGCTTTGATCATAATAAAACTCGATTGCTTATACATTATTTTATACATACTTGTTATACGTTGCAAACATGGATACATGCTCATACTCGCAAATTCATACTTGGAATACTTGAAACACTCATTTTACATGCATTATACATATACACTACACTTGTATGCTTGAAAAACTTAAAAACCGGTTAAAATACGCGAAACCAGCCAAACTTGAACCCTTCAAGCGACTAGACTCCCTTCGTGCGAATGGACTTTCCATTCGTGCGAAGAGGCCCAATCCATCCGCACCAAACCTTCACTCACTCTATAAATACCAGGCCATTTGCACACTTGCCACTTTCCAGCCATTCTAAACTCTCTCAAATGCTCTGAACGCACACGTTTCAGACAAGTCATTTCAGTAGCTGCTAAGTGAGTCTGAACTCACTTTCTTAGTCATTTCTTCCAACTTTTCTTCTATTTTCATCCATTTTTCTTCAAACATTCATGTTTGGACAACCTCTTGGATGGATTTCACGAGCTTGCATTGGCAGCTAAGTTGAATCCTCACCACTTATGAGGCCCAAACAAAGACTTTGAAGATCTGTTTTGTTTAATATTCTTGTACAAACATTCTGACTTTAAAACTTGGTGAAATCTAGAACCCATCGAGCTCACAGCTAAGTCCATAACTGTGGGTTAGTGTTGAGGTTGATTTCAGCCAAGAAACGAGTCTTTTCACACAAAACAGAACCCAGTCGTCTCAAAACAGGGCCATTCACATGAAGCAGTATGTTCGCACGTCTGAGTCTCTTCGGGCGAATGGACTTTCTGTTGCTTTCCGTTCATGCAAATTTCCAATTGTTGACACCATCCTGGATTCCTCATCTTCAATATGGACGAACCTGTGTTTTGGTAGAAGTGTGAACCATGGGAGCTCTGGCTTTCCAAACTAGTTCCACTACCTCACTTGTACCTTGCAAATGAACACCCAAGCAGTCTCCTAGACTCGGAATAAGTTAACCTCGCCTCGTCTCCAACACTTGCCATGTTGGGAATGACACGCCCGGGTTGCCTTATTTGGCTGCTTGGATATGTGTATTTATTTATTTATGTTATTCATGACCAACCGGGTTGTCGACTATGCCGATAAACTTTGAGCTTTGGTGAATCATACAATGAAGTGTTCGCACCTCCATGCTTGACATTCATGAACTCTGTGACGATACTGGACTAATCAGACTATATAATATAATATAATATCTAAATCCTAGCCGAAATCAGAACGTTAACCGTTTTATGGTTAAGAGTCTCGAACAGGCGCATTCGCACGACTGGAATTCTTCCATTCGCACGAACTGGCATTCTACCCGCACAAATTGGTTCCTTTCGCACGAACAGTCCCTTGTTCGCATGAATGGATCTTCCATTCGCATGAACAGTGTTGTGAGCTTTGGTTATCTTTTATCTTCGTTCTGTGTTCCTCATTTCTGATTCTAATGGGCAAACCAGGACCCATGAAATCACAAAAACTTAATGTCAAGCGAGTGCATCGATGAGATATACTTTCGTGTTAATACGTATACTTTTATACTTTAATTACAATCTGAAAACTCCAAGCAACTCACACACCTTCGTTTACCCCTTGTAGGGTAACCTCGGTGTTCCAACTCTCCTCATCGCCAACTCGCGGATTAACAAAGGAAGCTTTACAAAACCGTGAGTATACTCGACCCCTTTTTACTTTTTACACTTTTGGGTGCAACACATTCATGCTATCAAACTCACACAATAACACATACTTTATGCTTAATCACAAACAAACAATCATTCGTACATGCTTAATACGTTATGCTTTAATTCGTATGTGCTGGAACATTCTTATGTGGTATACTTGTCATTAAGTTAAGACACAATCACACATACTTTATGCACCGCCCGTATTCTCGAGGTCATGTTAAGTTAAGACAGAACGGTTCTATCATTGCTACGATAGGATTACGTTATCGGTAATCTTTGGGTTGACATTTATAGTTGCATGCTAGTCACACGTTAATTGTAGATAGCAAATTTTGCCATGTGGATTGTTTAACCGTTTATACTATGCTAGTACTTAAAACTTGTATACTCGCCAATACTTTTTGTATCGAACTATACTTTGAAATGTGTTGCAGGAATTTGAGGACGATGATGATGAAATCTAGTATGGGTGAATAGATATACACCTTAGAAATCTAGTTTTGTTGTTGTATTTGTTTCGAGTATCATGTTGTATTTGTTTTATGAACTTTGTTGTATTTATGTTTCCAATGTTGTACTAAGAATATTTTCAATGAAATGAAATTTGGTTTTAGAAAATATTGTTGCAAAATAGTGTTATGAAGTCTAGCAATCTTGTTTTCGTCACACTTTGATGTTTCCGCCATCGGTTGGGGTGTGACACATACCTTTGGTATTGGCTCTGAGGGACTCAATATTAGATCGCAATGCCCTTTTGTCCATTACACCCCCTGGAGCGTAGATATTCAAAAAATTCATCTAGTTATTACTCCCAGTTTATTTTACATTTAATCAACAAACAGTTCTGATGCTTTAAAAAACTGTTGATGAGAGAACCAATTAGGATCCAACATACATAATAGTTTGTGAAGAAACCTTCGCATTCATGTAATCAATAGCGAAACTCTATTTATCCCAGTATTTCGAGACATCAAACTTCGATGGATCTGGGAACCGAATCTCTTAGAAAACAACAAAAGAAATACCCTCCTCATCTTAAGTTATCCTGATTCATTTGGCTTTAGCTGCGAGCCCTGTCCATCTGATACTAATAGACAAGTAGTTTATTGATAACCAATTTCAATCCCTTCCCCATAATTGTATAACACACTTGATGTTTAAAGTTAGAGTAAACTGCCATTTTGGTCCCTGAGGTTTGGTCACTTTGGCCACTTTAGTCCAAAACTGTCATTTTGGTCCCTGTGGTTTCAGTTTTGTGTCATTTTGGTCCAAAAGTGAAATCAGCTCAGATTTGTCTAATAAAATCCTTGTATTTTGTCATTTTCCTCAGGGGTAAAATGGTCATTTCTTTTTATTTTTTTATTTTATTTTATTTAAACCTTTGACCCTATAAAAGCCCAGAACCTTCTCCATCTTCCCCCAATTGCTCCTTAAAACCTCTGGTTAATCTGGGTAACGTGAATTTGGTCCTCCATGGGGATGTCGCTCAACTCATACTTCGATTCACGCGCCAATTGCTCCCTCGTGTCCTCCTAAAGCGACAACTCGGAGAACCAGGTCAACTAAGAGCTCTGGGGATGAAGACGCGGACAGAATTAGGGTTGAAAAAGTTGCACATGATCATGCTTTGATGTAGGATGCTGGTCTCCTGCAACGAACCCCACAACCACGACCTTCGATACCTACCTACTTTCGATTATTCAAACCTCTGTCGTACAAACCCCACAACCACGACCTGCAACAAACACCCCACCACCACCACCTCCACCACCACACCTCCAACGACGTTGCACAACCCCCACGAACGCACCTCCAGCCCTGCTGCAAAATCCCCATCACCGCACCTCCAACCCGGCTGCAAAACCCCCACCACCGCACCTACTTCTCCATTGCAAAACCCCCACCACCGCACCTCCACCACAGCTCCTAATGTCGCCGTCAAGTGAAACCCTAACGCCCCACCACTGCACCTAACACCGCTGTTAACTAAAACCCTAATACCCCACCATTGTACCTAACGTCACCGTCAATTGAAACCCTTCAACAGCCACTCCACCGAAACCCTAATCGATCCTTCAGTAGTATTTGAATGTGGTGTTTGAATGTTGCTTAGAGAGAGAGAGAGAGAGAGAGAGGGAGAACTAACAGAGAAGAGAGAGGATGAGTGAGAAGAGAGAGAAAAGACCAATTTACTCTTTTAATTAATAATGAGATATAATAAAATGCTTAAAATGGCCAATTTACCCCTGAGGAAAAGGACAAAAAAAACAGGTTTTTTTTTAAGAAATCTGACCTGATTTCATTTTTGGACCAAAATGGTAATAAAACTGAAACCACAAGGACCCAGATGCAAAAAGGTTGAGATTTGGACTAAAGTGGAAAAAGTGACCAAACCTCAGGGACCAAAATGGCAGTTTACTCTTAAAGTTAAGAAGATCAGCTCCAACGACGAAACCAAAATCAATCGTGTATTGCATATCCTTTTCTATACCATCTACTGAATTTCCTTCCTTGTTAAAAGAAATATATGTGTTCCATTCATGCTATTCCATTACTTCTCTGTTCCGATCGCTCATCCTTGAACCATTACTTTACCAACAGAATCTAAATACTTTGGTATGGTATGTTCGGTTAAGCAGCGATATATGTACTCCTCAGAAGAAAAAGGGCTCCCATTCCGGGCCTTTAATGCTTCTGTACCCCAAAAGAATTTTATAGCCTCAATATTTACAATCACCCTTCATTGATTTACAAACTCCGTATTTTGTTACCCACCATGTTAGTTGACGATGATGGGCCTCATGTCTTAGTCTATACAGACTGTTGTATACCCAACATTTCATTTAGGCCAAATGGAACCTTATTCCTTTTGGTCTAAGCTGAGAGAAAGTTGGGGACTTAACAACCTGGGCTCATTGTTTTTTATTTACTTCAACTTTCCTACTCTTTTTCACTTATTTTCTGAATTTATTGTGGCTCATTAATAAGTTGAGAACCGTCTAATGAACCTTCCAAGTTCTCTACCATCCCGTGCTCATTTTTTCACGCCCTAATCCCTCAATGATCTTAAATAAAAGTTGTTTTATAAAACAGAAAACGGTAACTTAATCCTATTTTAATATGATTAATTGCTTTTTAATCCATTTGTAACAAAATAATTTCATTATTAATTATTTATTCGTCATATATAAACCGTTAACTTTGATCATAATTTTATAATAACTAAATACTAATCAAATCCGCATAACAATTATTAACAAGAATAACAAATTTAATTTATGACATACCAATAAAATTATTTTATTTACTTTAAATACAAATTATACATAAAACATACACAATAATTATAATAATATTGTTTATAGAAATTAATATATGTAATGTAATACGTAATTTCAGTCGTATGAAGTATATAATATATATATATATAATATATATATATATATATATATATATAAACGGGATCTGGAGAAAACGCTCAAAAGTGTGAGAACGGTGAGAACGCTTCCTGGCCCAACACGTGTCACGCCGCTTAGAAAAGGGCGGAGGGGCTTTTTTGTCCTTTCATCTTCTGCTTTTCCAGTTCCCCTTTTCCCAATGTTGTTTTAATTTTTGGTTTTTAAGATTTTTGGCGTTAACCAAATTCAATAATTAATGGCGTTTTAATGGTTTCATTGTATCACATTTTGGCGTTTATGGCGTTTATTCACATCGTATGCCATTGGAACCTGGGGGGGCAGGAAATCTATTTGAATGGCGTTTTCCAACGGGTTTTAAACAAGATGGCCTAGTGTTCTATTATTTTTTATAAACATTTTGGCGTTTGTGGTATCTTGGCGTTTTACTATTATTAAATTATATTTCAACCACAGGAAAAAAAAAATACAAGGGAAGGAAATAAATTAAAAATGCTAATCGGATCTCTTTTCCCAATCTTCATTGTCATCAGTCTCTCTCTTCTTTAATAGTATCAGAACTGTCACCAAATATATGGCGTTTTATGTAAAACTTAACAAACCCATCGGTTTGATTTTATTTGCCTGCTCGTCTGTTGAACTGGCTTTTTTTGTGGATGTTTGGGGACATAGATCTATGGCGTGTGAATGTGTTTTTCGCTTTTTCTTTATCTGGATCTTCATCTTTATAGTGAACCCACTCTTCAGTGTCATTGATCTCTTCTCCTCATCCAAACCTTCTTCAAGAACAAAAAATACAAAATGCCATATGACTGGCATCAGTGTCTTTTTCTTGAAATTTTGTCCATCTCATGCAGCAAAATCTTTCTGAGTTACTCCCCTCTGATAACAATTCATTCAGTTTATTTGTTGGCCTTTTACAGTGGGTGATATTTAGTAGTATTGGCATTTGTTTTTTTTGGTTTGATCAAATGGAAGTTGCTGAGACGTATCATTTTATAGGATGTCTTTTTAGCGCCTAAATTAGGCGGTGCATTATTATAATAAAGTATTCGTCTTTTCAGTTACTGTTTTGTAATTAATGTTTTTGATAAGCTTTATCTCTGAATTCTGTAACACGTCCCATCTTTCAAGTTTGGCGTTTTAGATTCTTCAGTATTACTGATTTTGTATTTACTGTTTCTAGTTACATTTTCAAGTTTGCTTTTTATTTTTTATTATTTTTTTTTTGGGTTCTTATAATAATTTTTCAAAGTAATTTTCTTATAGTTTGGGAGTTTTTTGGTGGCGTTTAACTGGATGATATCGTTTAAACAAGCATTTTTGGCTGTTTTGGCATTTTTATTATACATGGCGTTTTTATTATATAACAATTAACTGAAAAGGAAAATAAAAAAAATACATAAACAATTGATCTTCCAAATCTTCTCTATCACCAGTCTCTTTCTTCTTTTTTGAATCATGTTAACTGGCTGGTTCGACTTGTGTATGATTCATTTTGTTTTTTTTGTTTTTCAAGTAGTTTTTTGTGTTGCTGTTTGGAAGCACATAGTCTGACATCAGCATCTTTTTCTTGAAGATTTGTCCATCTCATGCAGCAAAATGTTATTGAGTTTAGATCGTTTTACCGATAAAAAGAACGCCACGAAATAAGATCACCTTAAACCTCAAATTTTGATCACGCTAAAATCAATAATGTTTTGTTGTATGATATGGACAACATTGTTAATCCTTGGTTAAGAAAGATAACTGACAATGTTGTCCACCCCATACAGCTAAACTTTATTGACAACAAACCTTAATAATATTTTTGTATGTTTTTGGCGTTATAAATTGGATGGAAGTTTAGGATAAGTCAATAAGATTTTACTCAATGAAATGGACAACATCCTCACTTAAGGATTTTGTCTATTTCATTGAGGGAAATCTTACTGACAGCCAAACTGAATTTCAATAAAACGTTTTGGGGTAGAAGATATTTGATGTTTGGGTTTTTTGGCGTTTCTAAGGTGAATGGGTTATATCAAATATGGCGTTTGGGTTTTTGTGTGTGTTTTTAATTGAAGGTCTGAGATGTTGTATATATAGGATTTTTTTGGCGGTTTTTTTAGGCGGGATTTTACTATAATTAAGTTTAGCGTTTTATATTTAATGGCGTTTTACTTAGAATGGTCTGTGATTTTTGTTTTTGGCGTTTTATTTCATGAGATGGCGTTTTGTGTGGAGTAGTCAAAAAGACCCTTTTACCCTTAATGAAGCGCGTCCAAGTAATAAAAATGATGTTATTTACGAAAACGCCACTGCGCCAATCTAGTCCATAGATTGTTTTGATCAGACGATCGTTAAGCATTCTCATCGTTCTCACACTTTCTACCGTTTTTTCTAAATCCTAACCCTGTATATATATATATATATATATATATATATATATATATATATATATATATATATATATATATATATATAAGGTCGGGTTTAGGGAAAACGGTGAAAAGTGTGAGAACAGTGAGAACGGTTATGCATCGTCAGATCAAAACAATCTATGGACTAGCCTGACGCGGTGGCATTATCGTAAATAGCATCAGTTTTATTACTAAAATGTGCTTCATTAAGGGTAAAAGGGTAAAAACATCTTTTCATACATAAAACGCCATTGAAATATAAAACGTTGTGTAAATTCAAAACGCCAATTTTATTACTGTTTTTTCTGTGTTTTAGTTAAGGTTTTGTCCAACAAAAACGCCATAAAATATAAAACGCCATAAAAATATAAACGCCAAGCCTGAAAGATGGGACGTGTTACAGACTTAACAAAAAAAACTGAGCAAAACCGGATACTTTGTTTATTGCATTTATTGTTATAATAATATCCCGCCTAATCTACGCGCCAAACACATCCTATAAAAAGAAACGTCTCAGCACCTTCCGTTGATCACACAAAAAACACATAAACAAAACAAAATGGTTCCTAAAAACCACTCACTCTAAAACGCCAAAAAGTTAGAAAAACCAACGATGGCAAACATCATTTCTTGGATACTCAGTAATGTTCTGCATGAAGTTTCACTAAATGGTTTGTTAGGTGAGGGGAGTAAGATTTTGCTGAATAAGATGGACAAATTTCAAGAAAAAGAGACTGATGACACCGATATACCATTTTGTCTTCTTTGTTCTTGAAGAAGGTTTGGATGAGGAGAAGAGACCGATCCCAGTGTAAATGCCATTTTGGACTCCATGATGATAATGAAGATTATGAGCAAATAACATCCACCCACACGGCATCGATCTATGCCTCCAACATCCACAAAGACACTTCGACACATGAACAAGAAAAAAAAACCACGCCAAACCCAAAACGCCATTTATTTGTGACAGTTCTTGTAGTTTCAAAAGAAGAAAGTGACTAATGATAGTGAAGATTTGGATCATAAATCGTTTCTATTTGTTTTTTTTTATTTTAATTTTCTGTTGTTTGTTATGTAATTTTCAGCTAAGAACAACAATACATTAATTCTCTTAAAAATATAATAAAACGCCAAACGGGCAAATGCTTGTGAAACGCCATCATGCCTTAAAACGCCCAAATAACCAAACTATATTAAAATTACTTTGGACAAGTACTATTATAATAAATCTTAAAAAAAGTATAAAACAATGTGCAAGGGAATAGAACAAAGTGCCATCTTTATCTAAACGCCATTGGAAATACAAAATGCCATAATTACACCCGTAAAGATGGGACGTGTTACAGCCATAAACAGGTGAATCTGAAACAAAACACAATAACTGCAAAATAGTAACATGAAGCGACGGAAACATAATTACTAACATTTATTATATTAAAAGCCAAATACATGGGGAATTAAATTTATTTATCTTTTCAAAACGTCACAATTACCTGTTACTTTATAGGACTGCATCCTACATGCGCGGGAAAAAAGTCATTATAAAAGTAGAACATGAGAACACAACTTAACACGCCAAACATTGTCTAAAACACCACATATTGTCCAAAATGCCAAAAACTTAAAAAAATGGCTAAGGTTATTACATGGAGGTTTGAAAGGTCGGAGAGACGTTTCACCCTAAAGTTCTCGAATAGGAGAAGAGTGAAGGTTAGGACAATCAAAGCCATACTTAGTATGGATGAAGGGGTTCAGAGGGATATTCTGGCCCTTGGGGTTCCAATGGCCAACGATTGTGAAAGAAATCGAATGGTAATAAGAAAATTGGAGAGAAAATTTTCGGCAGAAGATGATGATGATGATGATATTGACGATACTCCTCTACCAACAGTTAGCAGTTGGGTGGTGCATGAAGAAGCAGGAACGGTTGAAGTGAATTATCGACAAGGGGTGCAACATTCATTGCCGATGGAGGAAATGTTGAAGACAGAGAGGCTATATCTCCTTGAACAACTCTGTGATTCAGCACCTTCGAACGATGCAAGATCAAGGGCTGCAATGATATTCAAGAATAGGCAGCAGCAAAGAAGAGACGAGGTGATGGAATTATACGCCAATCTAAAATATGATGATGAATCTGAAGAAAGTGAGGAACAAAGCGACGGCTACAACTCTGATGTAATCCCATACACAGAAGATTATTAGTTTATTTTGATTTCGTATTATTGTAATCTTATGAAATATTAATGAATGGTAATGAATTATTAACAACGCCACGAACGCCAAAAATTTGACCTAGGAAACGCCATAACGCCAAAAAAATTATCTATATGACACAAAAACAATTAATTCAACGAGACAGATCCAAAAAACAATAAAACTCCAAGTAGTTAATAAATCTAATTAACGCCAAATAATCTAAGACGCCAAAATGAAGCAGCATGTGACACGAAATTGGGAAAAAAAGAAGATTGAAAAGACAAAAATGCCCCTCACACCCTGATTATATCCTGCGCCACATGTTCAATCAGGATGCGTTCTCACCGTTCTCACACTTTAGGATGTTTACTCCTGATCCCGTTTATATATATATATATATATATATATATATATATATATATATATATATATATATATATATATATATATATATATATATATATATATATGGAGCCGCTAAAATGAAAACCACTCCCAGTTGTAAGAACCGTGAGAACCGCTATCACCAATCATATTATGCCAACAAAAAGGGTAATTTGGTCAATTACCCCAATTGTCAAATCTTATCTCTCTCCGAATTAAATACCACCAGCTTTTTAAATTGTCAGACCCCTTTTATTAAAACCCATTTTTGTCTCTCTCTCCTCATTCTTTGAAACTCACCCCTGATGAAGATTTTGATGAAGCCATCTTCATCCTCTATCAAAAGCAAAACCTTTGTGATCTCTCATCTCTCTCTCTTAAATAACCTTCACCCCTTAATATCTCTCTCTCTCTCTAAAATCGTTCAACACCTAATCTCTCAGTATCACACCCTCCTCCGACAAACAAGCCGACACCCAACGTCCCTTTCGCCGCCACCACCACCGAAGATGCAGACTCCAACTCCGGATAACAGCCCTCAAACCGTCGTGTCGTCGTGGCTGTGGGGGTGGGGTTTTTTCCGACAAGATACAGACTCCTACTCCGGTAAACACCACCACCGCCGCCGAAGATGCAGACTCTAATGTCCTTTTCTCTCTCCACATTTGATGTCGGTGGTGGTGGGTTTGATGGCTTCGGTGGTTATGGTCGGCGGCGGTGGTTCTAACGGTGGTGGTTGTGGGTTATACGGTTACGGGGGTTTTGAATCTTGTGGGTTTGTCTTGTGGGTTATACGGTTACGGTGGTGGTTGGTCGGCGGCGGTGGTTCTAACAGTGGGTAGTGGCTGGTATTTTTTATATGTGTTCTTGAATGAATGATGCTGATACCGATGGTATTTTTGGTATGTGTTCTTGATTTTTTTGGGTTTTCTTGATTTTTCTGGGTTTACTTTGATTTTTCAAGTGATTTCTTGGCCTGTGTTCTTGATATGTGTTCTTGATCTGTGGGTTTTGAATGTTTGATATGTGGGTTTTGAATGTTTGAATCGGTTGAATCTGGGTTTTGAATGTTTGATTTGTAGGTGTTGATCTGTTGAATCTTGGCCTGTGTTCTTGATCTGTTGAATTTTTGGTATGTGTTCTTGATTTTTCTGGGTTTTGAATGTTTGAATCGGTTGAATCTTGGCCTGTGTTCTTGATATGTGTTCTTGATCTGTGGGTTTTGAATGTTTGATCTGTGGGTTTTGAATGTTTGATTTGTGGGTTTTGATCTGTGGGTTTTGAATGTTTGAATCGGTTGAATCTGGTGCCTTTTTGAATCGGCGGTGATGATGCAAAAAAAAAACTGACGATGGCGCTGCAAGGATGGCGGAGGGTAGGGTTTTAAACCTGCAACCCCACTTTGCAGCCTCTGATTATCGGAAAATCTGAGCCAAAACTTTGTTTTTTTTCTAGAATCCACTCGTTCTTTTGATTTTTGTTTGTTGGGTTTTTTTTTTAATTTTAGGCGTCGATGATGATAACAATATATCTGAGACACATCCCGAGTGTGCGATTTTTTGGGTGCGTTAGTTTTTGCGTAAAAACGTTTTTGTAAAAAAAAAGTTAAACCGTAAACTTTTTAACGTAAAAACGTAAAACGTAAAAAGTTTTTACGTAAAGCGTAAAAAGTTTTCCGTGAAACGTTAAAAGTTTTTAGGTAAATCGTAAAACGTAAAAATTTTTTAGTAAAACGTAACAAACGTTAACGTAAAAAAACCAGCGCGTAAAATGTAAAAAAACGGTAACGTAAAAAACCGGGCCTTAAACGCAAAAACCGGCGCGTAAAACATAAAAAAAGGTAACGTAAAAAATTGGGGCGTTAAACGCAAAAAACCGGCGCGTAAAACGTAAATAACGTTAACGTAAAAAACCGGCGCGTAAACGTAAAAAACGTTAACGTAAAAGCCGGCGCGTAAAACGTAAAAAAACGGTAACGTAAAAAACCGGGGCGATAAACGCAAAAAACCGGCGCGTAAAACGTAAAAAAACGGTAACGTAAAAAAATGGGGCGTTAAACGCAAAAAACCGGCGCGTAAAACGTAAATAACGTTAACGTAAAAAACCGGCGCGTAAAACATAAAAAAACGTTAACGTAAAAAACCGGCGCGTAAAACGTAAAAAACGTTGACGTAAAAATCCGGGACGTAAAACGCAAAAAACCGGCGCATAAAACGTAAATAACGTTAACGTAAAAAACCGGCGCGTGTAAAAAAACGTTAACGTAAAAAACCGGGGCGTAAAACGTAAAAATGGCGCGTTGAAAAAACGACGCGTGAAAAAGCCGGGCGAAAAAACGGTGCGTCAAAAAACGAGGCGTGAAAAGGCCGGGCGTAAAAATCTTAAAAATTAAAAAAATTATAATAAAATTTTGATTTTAAAAAATTGTTTTACAAAAAAAATCTGTTTATAAATAAAAAATAATTAAGTCAAAAAACTAATTAATGAATAGGACAAAAACTGGTAATTTAAAATTAATATACATAAAAAGACAAAATAGAGTGATTTAAATACCCTTTTGGATTATAATATTAAAGACATAATAAGACAAAAAACTTTTAATATTAATATTAACTGCTTTTAATCACATCCATCCATCTAGTTGATCTAAGGACTAGAAAGTGGTTCTCATGGTTCTTACAGCTAGAGGTGGTTTTCATTTTAGCGATCCCCTATATATATATAGGTTTCAACCAATAAGAATGTTTCATTTTACTTATTTAATATTTGCATTTAATTTTAATATAAGGGTATATTTGTCAACTTACATAGATCATTAATTTCTAGTCTTCCTTTTTAATAGCTAACTACATTAAATTTGTAATTTATTTTCAAAATATATATTTTTTCAAAAAATAAAAAAAATATAATTTAGAGTGTATGACAAATTACTAGGTGTGTAGGATAAATTTAAGTATGTGTAGGATAATTTTCAAAATATGTAGGATAACTTTTAATGTGTGTAGGCAATGAAAATTGAGAATAATAGTATTTATGAGTAATTAATTACTTCAAGATTGTAATAAACGAGTTAATGCGCAACGGCGGGACTTTGATTATGAATGTTTTAGTATCACCATATATATAAGATGCGGAAATTCTAATTTTATTTAAAACACATTTTTCTTGTTACTTCACAATCCTATGTTATTGCCGGGTTTATATAATACCCTGAAACAAACAAATCATATGCCCATACGTATACCTATGACTACGAATTTTAAACAAACTAAATAACATAAACGATAAACATGAATCAAATATAATCATCATATCATACAAATTTATTATTATCCTTGATCTCCTCAAAATCGCCCGTAAGATCAACCCAATTGATCTACCTTTTCTTCAGAATGTATCCGAGAATTGGTGTTGTTGCATTTATCTACTAAATATTTAATTTTACAGAATCATCACAATATATTTGAGAATAGATAAAGCACAGGAATCATGTTGCTTCATATGTTCAAAATCATTTGAATTTAATGTATGGTATGTGATCAATAATTTATCTAGCATAAGATCAAGATTTTAATTTGAAAGATACTAAAACATTGTTTCCAATTGCATTTCCATGGTTGCTTCATATGTTCAAAATCATTTGCGTCGTCATCAGCCATTTTGTTGATACAAAAGTCTGATAAAAAAGGTTGAAGGATGTGGAAGATTGATTTATTGGCATGATGGTGGTTAAGATCGACGGTTGAATGGCTATTATACCTCACTTGGTAGTTATTAGAGAAAGACATTCGCTGTTGAATCGTTGATACATATACATAAAATAAGGAATCATCACACGTGTAAGGAAATGCAAATGGATAATTTGCAATTAACAAAGAAAAGTTGCAATTTGTGAATCTGTCACGTGCATCGAAGGGTAAATAATATATGATACTTTATTATTAAAATGTTGGTGGTTGAAAAGCAAGAGTTACAATGGTTAAATTAAACTCTTAATATTAACCGACATATCATTGCAACGATTCGCGAAGTATTAAACGTGACGCTTAGAGGAAAGACATTCCAAATGTTGCTTTTTGTATATTTATATAATAATTATACAATATATAATCAAAAGGGGATTAGTAAAATGAACTAAAGGGTGTAACTTTAACAAATAGACTTAACCCAAGTTGCTAATTGTGTAAGGGTATAAATAATTATACAATATATAATCAAAGGGTGTGAGTAAAATGAACTAAAGGGTGTGACTTTTAAACAAATAGACATAACCCAAGTTGGTAATTATACAATATATAATCAAAGGGTGTGAGTAAAATGAACTAAAGGGTACGACTTTTAAACAAATAGACATAACCCAAGTTGCTAATTATACAATATATAATCAAAGGGTGAGTAAAATGAACTAAAGGGTGTGACTTTTAAACAAATAGACATAACCCAAGTTGCTAATTGTATAAGGGTATAATGAGATGAAAGATTAACTACTTACTATTTTACAATTGTACCCTTTGTTCTTTTTCTTCTCAATTAAATTTTCTTCTCGAATGAACCTCCCCATATATATATTATGAAATAGGGTTTAGGGTTAAAAGATCCTAGTTAGGGTTCTACGATACGGTTCCAACGCCGCTGGAATGAGTCCAATCGGAGTTCGTTTGAGTCGGTTCCCCACTGTTCCCCACTTTTTTAGTGTTCCCCAATGAACCTCACACTACATATATATATATATATATATATATATATATATATATATATATATATATAGGGTTAGGTTCAATTGTGAACACCCCCCTCATTTGTGAATTGTGTGAACTGATCTGGGCCCTTGATTTCCTTTAGAGTTGATAAGGTTAGGATTGTAATTATATAAAAAAAATTAACTTTAAATCATTAATTTCATAATTGAAATCAGTTACTAAACAACCAGATCGTTTCCATATTCTAAAGTATAGAAGATTATCATCTTAATTGTTTAACAAACAACCATATTTTCAATCCATTTACCAGTTCTTCACGTTCATATTTTTCATCAGAAGCTCGACTATTCCGGCGAACATTAATCGGAGACGGCATAAGATTCTGAAAAACATTAATCGGAGACGGATTGGATTCCGGCGAACATTTAATCGGAAAAGGCAGTTGATTTCCATTGAATGATTTTGTTTTCTTTGTGTTTTCATTATGATGATGGTATCAATTAATGTTTGTTTGGTTTTTTCATTATTGTACAGATACAGATGAATTTGAGGAAGAAGAAGAAAGGAGTGAGGGAGAGGGTGAATTGCATCCTTGCCGGAAGATCGATTATTGCCGAAAGATCTCGCCAGAAGATCGATTATTGCCATCGCCGTCAATTGCATCCTTGTCGTCATATCTCGCTGGAAGATCGATTGTTGCCGTCGCTGTCAATTGCATCCTTGCCGTTATTTGACTGGGTATTGTCGTCGCCGGAAGATCGATTATTGCCATCGCCATCAATTGTTCCGTTGGTCATTAATCGGAGCCGGACTTAGATTCCGGCGAAGAATAATCAGAATTTGTAATATTTAGGTCCGATTATAGTCGTCGCCGTCCCAGGTTTGTTTATGAAAACCCTTTTTTCCGGCAGTCCACTATAAAACCAGGTTTGTAAAACTTGAGTTTTTAGTCATTTTTTGTTTGTATATAATATTTAGGTCCTAGGTACACATGTGTACTGCTTCTTCTATACATGCCAACACGATAGTACACATGTGTATAATACAATTGTCGTTGCATGTAAATAGCATAATTTTAGTTAATGAGCCTTTGAAGACCCTCAGCATTTTTATCCTTTTTTTAACCAACCTTTTGTAATGTAATTGTGCAGAGTCGGTTGCGAGTAACGTCTATGAAACGCCCAATGGGAGTAGGTACTTGACATTCGAGATTTTATTGGTGATAGAGACGCGCAAATGATAATTGACAAATTCAAAGCTCGCAGTGAAAACAGAGTTAATTACACATTTGATACCCATATTGATGCTACGGAACTTTAGTATTTTGTAATTGTTTTGTGCTTATTATTGAAGCGTTTTATCATTGATTTTGTGATTGTTTAACGCGACATTATATGAGCTGTTATAACTCACAGTTATTGTTTTTCTACATTACATACATAGGTAGACATACATAACATTTTCAATTCTTCAACGGTATGACTTGTAATATGTCTTAACAAGTACACAAATACAGAAACATCCTTTTTTATTGGAAAAATACGAAACATGTGTACCTAATATAAAATAGTAGTGTACTACGCTAAATAATATATGTTTTCTATAATGTATATTACATGTACACATGTTTACTTATCTGATTACTATGTTTGTACACAGGTGTACTTGGATATTTACATAACAAGTACTCATGTGTACTGAGTTTACTCTGTTACAACTACGCACATGTGCATTGTGAAAGTGTTGAATGAAATTTATTATACATAACCTATATTAGGTACAATAACATGTCAAGTAGTCTAAAAAACAAAAAAAGCCATACAAATACAAAATCAACTTGTGTTCCACTGTTTAAAAAAAAGAACACCAAAACATCAAATGTTTTTAGACTGCCAATCACCACATGTTTATTATTGTCAACATACGAAAACATTAGACCATCACACGTTTACAACCAACATATACGTACTAATTACAACCTATTCCGCTCGCCTTGTCATGTTCGACTGCTTCAGCGATGATGCGACTACGGTGCTTGTTTGACCTTTGAAGTTACTAGCTTTATCACGGCTTTGTTCCTTTTATGTTATCAGCATCCCCGAAAATATTTGCTCCGCTTGTTCGCTCCTTTTCCTCATAGTTTAGCATTGATGCAAAGCAATTTATGACTCCATCATTAACCCATTTACTTGGTTGTAAATCCATCATTTGAAAATGGTACAACCCAATGCCAGTTGCAGTTTCAAATACCAATTTACTGCAAATAAGACATTATAATTAATAATCTTTACAATTAACTGTATGTCCTCCAAAGAACAAACATACGAGTACACTGTGTAACAAAGCACAAACAAATGAGTACATAGGTTTACACATGAAATACAAACAGTACATTAATAGAATAATTCACCTTATAGTAGACATACAAATGTGTACACTTTTGGGCAAGCAGTACACATGTGTACATAAACGACTCAACAATAAGTCAACCAACCGAAGAGCCTAAAATCAATTAAAAACATAGCACAATCCATCATTCTATTTAATCAAAGTTATTATTCAACAAAATCAAAAAACAGAGCAAAAATCAGCCTTGTTAACCACGCTGTACACATGTGTACAGCGAGAATTTTCTAACATCAAACCCGATTTAAAGACAACGTACACTGGTGTAAATCATCGATTATAGGTTATCTAAAGCAAACAAAAGTGCCTACCCTCGAATAAAAACAGAGCAACAACACCTAATTTGTTAAATCAACATTCTCCTTCAAAGTAATCTAACATCAAATCGATCCTCCTAAAAATCACACCATTGTACCAAATAAGTGTAACTAAACAACTTTCAGAACACAATATTCAAGCCCTAACTCCGATTTGATGTTCTTAGTTCATTAATAAAAGGATCACAACATGCAACTACTTTCTAAAACTGTCACACCCCAACCGATGGCGGAATCATCGGGGCGTGGCACTATGCGAATCAGATTGCTCAAGAGAATCCATAACAACTATCTTGCAATAATATTTATTACATTCGTTATCCCATACTAACAAATAATACAATCACATAAGTTATCACAGATTTCTTGTCCTCTCAAACAATACACATCCGACAACCTAGATTTTTAGGTGAGTTTCTAGACTTCCTAGCTTGATATTGATGTAGACTGCGACTAAACCTGCAACATACGTTAAAATAATGTCAATACTAATGTATTGGCGAGTATACAGGTTTGATATGTAGTAGAGTAATAGATTAAAAGGTACTGCGAATTTCCACATGCATAAACGTAATACACGACATATACACTCACAAAACTGATACTACCAACTAAGTCTTCGATGCTCGATTCTTCGATGGCATAACTAGACCCCGTCGGGTGCAATAGTACTATACTAGTCGTGGTGGGACGTCGCGAGTATAAGTCCTAGCACATATGCAACTAGCATCACGTATATCTATGCATAACAGTTATTCGCAAGTGATAATTTGATTGATTGAATGATTCGTTTAATGAGTTTGATTTGTTAGGAACGTATGTTACACCCAAAATGCGTTTAAAAAGGGGTTCAAGTATACTCACAATGCGTATTTGTTTTGGATTGGCGGGATAATGTCTGAGAATGCCCTGATTACAGACTGACCACATGAGCGTTTGATAGTGCGTTAAATAATAACGGGTTGCACAAGAATGAATGAAAATCTGTTCGAATGCTGGCCCGTTCAGATGGGCTGTCCGTTTGGATGGGCTGTCCGATCGGATGGGCCGTCCGATCGGCTAGCCTGTCCGATCGGTTGGGCTGTCCGATCGGCTGGGCTGCCCGATCGACTGGCCCGTCCAGCTGTATTCGACAATATTTTGAAGCTTTTTCAGTGGTTTTGGTCGAGACGTTTCTGTGACGTGCTAAACAACTGAAATCCCGTCAAGTCCGACTTGTTCTAACGGCCAAGAATCACCCCGTTCCATCAAAACTGGCCGTTCTTGGCGGTTTTTCCATGTTTAACCCAAAATTGGTCGTCTCATCGTTAGGAATCAGATCTTGGACCAACACGACACTAGAGATGAGTAGAAGGTCGGTATAAGCTCTGATCCCACCGTTTTTGAGTGCTTTGAAAGTAAAAGAGTTGAAAGAAAGTTGGAAAACCATCTTTCAATCCTTTTATTCATGGTTATGTGTAGATCTGTCGTGAAAATGTTGTTTATTCTTATGGAAATCCTTCGAATCTGAGTTATTTTTGGTGGATTGAGGCCAACACTTGAAGTTCATAAGAACTTCATGATGACCTCACCCTAGAACACCTCAAATCCGTTGATATCACGGTTAAAAGTTGAGATTTGAAAGATAAAAAGGTGGAGGAGTGCGTATAGACCCAAGAAGTACAAGTTTTGAGTTGAAAACTTACAAGAATTGCGAGAAATCGAGAGATGAAGGGGGTTGCAATGTCTGGTTGAACAGCAACAGGCACAGCAAGTGTGCTTGATGTGATAATGGGGTATTTATAGGCAAGGAGGAGGAGGAGGAGGAGAGGAAATGGTCCGGATCGGATGGCCCGTCCGATCGGCTAGCCTGTCCGTTCGGCGGCCTGTCCGGCGAACTGGGCGATGAAGTCGTTTTCGAACTCAGTTCAGCGATACAAGTGAAGTAATAATCGATTGATAACACCACGTAACAAAATAAGCAAGAATGACGACGATAAGCGAAAATCGGTAAGCGACAAGTGAGGAGTGATGTGCGATAGCGTCAATTGATAGCGACAACCGTCGAGCGATAAGCGACAGTCGATGCGTTGCAAGCGATGGAGACATGCGATTCGATTAGATTTAATAACACCACAATTTTGAACTAGCACTAGCCCACATGGCCTTTTCCACGAAAGTCTGTTAATACGGCTAAAATACCACTATGTCCTAGCCCTATTAGTTTCGTCCCGTGAAGCAAGGTCGTGAGTGCTAACATAGCGCAGATAACACAGAAAATATAAATAGCGATAAGCATTGAGAATATTGAAGCGATGAGATAGGTGCGAGAAGCATTACGGCGAAAAGCGACAGGTGGCGTGCGATACTCGTCAAGCGATTCCCGATACATGATTCTCAGGAAGCGATACACAGTAGCAGTAGAGATTGCGAGATACGCACAATATATGATGACGATTTCGAGCCACATAGTAAGCGTTTGAGATTGAGAGCACACATAATCGATAGTGCGAGATACATAATACGATTTCGATTTGCGAGTTAGATCCCGGCAATAATGCGATTGCGAGCGTGTCGACTTACGAAAAGTCTTGCGAGTACACACTTTGGTTTGCGATTGAGTTTGTTACACCTTGTGATCGACAGTTTAGTATGTCGAAAATAACCACAATAGTATAATAGGTCTACGTTCCAACTCCACATGGCGCTTTCTTCACAAAACTTCGGTTGGCACAGCGAAACACCGCCATGTTTCAACCATGCGCCTCTGTTCCGTGAATAGGTGTCACATTTCGTCAGACATGGTCAAGACGCTTATATATAGGAAGTACCAGCGGCGTATCCACCACGCTTAACCATGCCCTGAACGTTAAGGCATCATTGAGACTCACTACGATCTTCGTGCACTAACCAAAATAATCCCGTGTGCACCCGTGATTAACTTGATTCTTGCACGTTTATCGTACCTCATCTCAAGAACGCATGATAGGGGTAAAGTATAATAGATAGTGCTAACATTTAGATGGTGCGCGAGTATAAGAGAAATAGAATCCACATGCGACGATAAATGAAACAAGTTCCACACATAACAGAGATTAACGGCGATAAGTCGTATTATTATAACAACATTAGAAGCAAAATAACGTTGCTGTGGAGGACTTCTGTGGAGACTGCGGTTGTTGCTGAAATTCCTCAAAGCTGTGGTCCCATGCGACAGTGTTGCGTAAGATGACCGTACCAGTTGCAATTCGCGCAGTAGCGACAATTAGCTTCTGGCGGGTGATGATACGTACACTTGAAACACAGGGGATGGGGTCCATTGTAAGCACGTTTCAGTTGAACTGGGGCTGCTCGGAGAGGTTCTGGTTGCAACAGTCCAGTTGTTGAAGAGTCTGGGCTCATGGTCCTTCGTTTACGGCTGTGCTGAGCTTCCTGAGATGATGCAGTGTCGTTGGCGGATTCGTAGGATGATTTGCTGAAGACATCGTCCGAGGAATCTTCAGAAGGATCATCGGTAGATTCGCTAGAAGAATCGTCAGAAGAGTTGATGATGATTGCTTGATGAGCTTGTTTGACAGGCTTCTTCGAGAAGAATCCATCCAAAACTCGTTTGTCATTGATCTCTGCGGCCATACGGTAGGTTTCTTCGATGGTAGCAGGTCTTGCAGCTTCGACAAAATCACCCACACACTCAGGCAAGCCGCGGATGTACTTTGGAATGGCTTTTTCTGAAGTGTTGACTTGGCTTGGGCAGATTATGCTAAGATGTTTGAACCTTGCGGTGTAGCCAACATTGTCACCTTCGACTTGCTTGATTTCCCAAAATTCATTTTCTAACTTCTGGACTTCGTGAGGAGGACAGTACTCTTTCTTCATGAGTTCCTTCAGCTCATCCCAGGAGAGGGCATAAGCTGCAGAGATCCCACGTTTGTTACGTTCGGCAGTCCACCAGTCAAGTGCTCGCGATTGAAATACTCCGGTAGCGCACGTAGTACGGAAGCTATCGGGACACCCACTCTGACGAAGGGTAATTTCGATAGAATTGAACCACTGGGGTAGTTGGGTCACACCTCCTTCACCCATGAATTCCATCGGATCACAGGCTTTGAAGTGTTTGTAGAGAAAAGCAAATTGCGGCACTTCCGTCTTAGAGTCTTCCGAGGCTCGAGAGTTGCTGAGAGAGTGCACTTGAGCAACAATTTGAGGAATGAGCTTGACCACTTCCTTCGTCACAAGTGAGGCAATCCTCTTATCGGCGCTTCGTTTGGCTCTTCTCCTAGCTGTTCGTCTCGAGGTAGAGTCGTTGGAAGGCATCTAGACAGGAAGAGATATTTGGAATGAGATTCAATCATAATGGTTTTGAGCTTGCGATGCGATTGAGCATGGTCAAAACTTGTAATGTATATAATATATTAGTTTCCACATAGGAGCCACATAGGAGACACGAGATTCCTAGGTTCTCACACAATGATTTGTTTGTATTTAGATATAGATAGTTGTAGTTTACACTTATACACACATATATCGTTGTAGAACACGCGAGGACGCGATGTGAGGGAGAGAGAGAGAGAGAGAGTGAAAGCGAGCAATTAGACTTTTTGTTGCAAACATTCGGTCTTCGTTTTAGATTGCGATGGCTGTGCGAGTTGTGTGCTTCGTAAAACAGGGAGCGTAGATTGATAAGTCATGAGATAAACACATAAAGCGTAACTAATGTTCATCAAAGCGTAAAACCGGCGAGTCGTAGACTTAGTAAAATAATCGGAGTGCCTCGGATGTTTAGGCATCGACTACCCAAGGTAACCCAACAAATACTCAACTAGTTCGTGCACGCGCGTTGACCTAGAAGACTTATGCTTCCACTGGGATGCAGCTCATGGCATTCGTCTTCCTAGTCATCGCGTGGCTCGATTCATTGTTATGGTCGAGTCCTTGGTGTGAGCTTTTCGAAAACCATTTTAGAGAGTGGAACGGTTTATTAAGGTACGGGTTTCACCCCTGACTTAATAGTTTCGTTCCCAACTGTGGTTGCGCTCATCGAATAAGTCCGAGAGTTCCACTAGAATTTCGAAATGGAGGCCTTTGTCGAGGTATGGATGTCACTCCTAACTCAACGTAAGGTCCTCGTGCAAAAAAATGCGCTGAGTGAGTAATCCTATCGAGAGTTCTTGGCTTTCACACCTGGTCTCGACTGGATCACTCGGTTGTGAGATGCGAGTATTTTCGAAAACATGTGTATTGTTTCAGCCTTAGGAAAGGCTAAGTAGTATTTTATCCTTAGGAAAGGCTTCTTCGTGCGAAGCTGTAGTACGCGGTGTTCACACAAAGTTGTAGTTTTTAGCAATTTCGATCGAGAGTATCAAGTAGGCCCAATACAAACCCTACTGGGTTCGTACGAGTCGGCCTGTGGGTACTTAGACTATAGACTAGGTCAATTTCTAAGACGTCGACCCGGACTAGGTCGAGTCTTGCCTAATTCCCTATAGTTATGGCTCTGATATCAATCTGTCACACCCCAACCGATGGCAGAATCATCGGGGCGTGGCACTATGCGAATCAGATTGCTCAAGAGAATCCATAACAACTATCTTACAATAATATTTATTACTTTTGTTATCCCATACTAACAAATAATACAATCACATAAGTTATCACAGATTTCTTGTCCTCTCGAACAATACACATCCGACAACCTAGATTTTTAGGTGAGTTTCTAGACTTCCTAGCTTGATATTGATGTAGACTGCGACTAAACCTGCAACATACGTTAAAATAATGTCAATACTAACGTATTGGCGAGTATACAGGTTTGATATGTAGTAGAGTAATAGATTAAAAGGTACTGCAAATTTCCACATGCATAAACGTAATACACGACATATACACTCACAAAACTGATACTACCAGCTAAGTCCTTGATGCTCGATTCTTCGATGGCATAACTAGACCCCGTCGGGTGCAATAGTACTATACTAGTCGTGGTGGGACGTCGCGAGTATAAGTCCTAGCACATATGCAACTAGCATCACGTATATCTATGCATAACAGTTATTCGCAAGTGATAATTTGATTGATTGAATGATTCGTTTAATGAGTCCGATTTGTTAGGATGGTATGTTACACCCAAAATGCGTTTAAAAAGGGGTTCAAGTATACTCACAGTGCGTATTTGGTTTGGATTGGCGGGATACTGTCTGAGAATGCCCTGATTACAGACTGACCACATGAGCGTTTAATAGTGCGTTAAATAATAACGGATGCACAAGGATGAATGAAAATCTGTTCGAATGCTGGCCCGTTCGGATGGGTTGTCCGATCGATTGGGCTGTCCGATCGGCTAGCCTGTCCGATCGGTTCGCTTGTCCGATCGGCTAACCTGTCCGATCGGCTGGGCTGCCCGATCGACTGGCCCGTCCAGCTGTATTCGACAATATTTTGAAGGTTTTTCGGTGGTTTTGGTCGAGACGTTTCTGTGACGTGCTAAACAACTGAAATTCCGTCAAGTCCGACTTGTTCTAACGACCGGGAATCACCCCGTTCCATCAGAACTGGCTGTTCTTGGCAGTTTTTCCATGTTTAACCCGAAATTGGTCGTCTCATCGTTAGGAATCAGATCTTGGACCAACACGACACTAGAAATGAGTAGAAGGTCGGTATAAGCTCCGATCCCACCGTTTTTGAGTGCTTTGAAAGTAAAAGAGTTGAAAGAAAGTTGGAAAACCATCTTTCAATCCTTTTATTCATGATTATGTGTAGATCTGTCGTGAAAATGTTGTTTATTCTTGTGGAAATCCTTCGAATCTGAGTTGTTCTTGGTGGATTGAGGCCAACACTTGAAGTTCATAAGAACTTCATGATGACCTCACCCTAGAACACCTCAAATCCGTTGATTTCACAGTTAAAAGTTGAGATTTGAAAGATAAATAGGTGGAGGAGTGCGTATAGACCCAAGAAGTACAAGTTTTGAGTTGAAAACTTACAAGAATCGCGAGAAATCGAGAGATGAAGGGGGTTGCAACGTTTGGTCGAACAGCAACAGTCACAGCAAGTGTGCTTGATATGACAATGGGGTATTTATAGGCAAAAAGGAGGAGGAGAGGAAATGGTCCGGATCGGATGGCCTGTCCGATCGGTTGGCCCGTCCGATCGGCTGGCCCAGCCGTTCGGCCGGCCTGTCCGTTCGGAGGTGTTTCGATCCACGTGTTTGTGCGTTGCGATAGTTTTGGTCACACGCTTCCATATACTTATTTATTATTTATTTATTTATTATAATTAATCACAAAAGGGTCGTATATACGTATTCATATTATATATTTAATTACCCAAAGTTTGTGATACGGTAACTGAGTTTCGTTTCGAGTATTCGATTTCCTTTCGACGCTTCACGGTCATCGAGGAGGGTTGATTAGGTCCTCTCCCAATGCCATCGTGAACGTTAGATATATTTTAAGTAATGAGTTGCACTGCGACACATCACGGCTATCAAGGAGGGTAGAATTGGTCCTCACTTGACATCTTCGTGGTTGTCGGCAAGTGTAACGTGATGTGGTAGTGATAGAATATGCGAAAATATTGTGATATAACGATGTAACTGATGTGGGTACATTATGATCCGAATCTTTGGTGTTAGGCGTAACGAGTATATCGAGTAGTAACAACGCACGAAAGTGCGGGTTGTTACAAAAACTTATAAACATGTTAACCAACCGAAGAGCCTAAAATCAGTTAAAAATATAACACAATCCATCATTATATTTAATCAAACTTATTATTCAACAAAACAAAAAAACAGTGCAAAAATCAGCCTTGTTAACCACGCTGTACACATGTGTACAGCGAGAATTTTCTACCATCTAACCCGATTTAAAGACAATGTACACAGGTGTAAATCATCGACTATATGTTATCTAAAGCAAACAAAAGTGCCTACACTCGAATAAAAACAGAGCAACATCACCTAATTTGTTAAATCAACATTCTCCTTCAAAGTAATCTAACATCAAATCGATTTACACCTCCTAAAAATCACACCATTGTACCAAATAACTGTAACTAAACAACTTTCAGAACACAATATTCAAGCCCTAACTCCGATTTGATGTTCTTAGTTCATTAATAAAAGGATCACAACATGCAACTACTTTTTGAAACTTATAAACATATCAACCAACCGAAGAGCCTAAAATCAGTTAAAAACATAGCACAATCCATCATTCTATTTAATCAAACTTATTATTCAACAAAATAAAAAAACATAGCAAAAACCAGCCTTGTTAATCACGCTGTACAGATGTGTACCACGAGAATTTTCTACCATCTAACCCGATTTAAAGACAATGTACACAGGTGTAAATCATCGATTATAGGTTATCTAAAGCAAACAAAAGTGCCTACACTCGAATAAAAACAAAGCAACATCACCTAATTTGTTAAGTAATCTAACATCAAATCGATTCACACCTCCTAAAAATCACACTATTGTATTAAATAATTGTAACTAAACAACTTTCAGAAAACAATATTCAAGCCCTAACTCCGATTTGATGTTCTTAGTTCATTAATAAAAGGATCACAACATGCAACTACTTTTTGAAACTTATAAACATTAAGATTTACATTGTGTACCTTTATTGGTTGAAAATCAGTTGATTTTTTCCACGATTGAATGATCTGACCCTGTTCTTCGTCGTTTATTTATCGTCGCCAATGAAGAACAAAGAGAAAAAGGATACGCGATTTTGATTAAAAGGGAAAATCAAGGGATTGATAAACCAACCTATAGAAAATTACGGGATTTTATGAAATCAGAGAATATGGAAACTATTTAGTTTCCGGATTTTAAAATAACCAATTAATGCATTTACACTTTTACCCTTTTGTTTTTAATAAAACACTAAAACCTAACCAAATAATTACAATCATGTCATCCATTTATGATCTCAAAATCATAATAATCAATGGTCCAAATCAGTTTACGCAGTTCACTCTTGGAAGGTTGTTCACTCTAGATCATAATAATCAATGGTCCAAATCAGTTCACTCTAGAACACACACATTTCAGTTTTCAACCCGTATAATACATGAGCTATCATAGTATTTCGGAACATGTGCCGGTTTTTGTGATAACTGAAGTTAGTAGTGTAAATTGTTATTTTTTTAAACGGTGACTTTCTTGTGTTAGGCCTCCTCACTCCCCAAATACAGAGCCTCATTGTCCCACTCCGGCCACACTGTGTTATCTTAACTAGGCCCACGCTGCCTTCAGATTTTGGCTTGGACATTCCACGTGGAAATCATACCGCCGACTAGCACTTGACATAATTCAAATACGTCAGTTATATGAATTTTTTTACAAATTATATGATTATATTGTTCATATTATATAACCATGTATAATTTTCGGGTTTATAACCTAATCTATAATAGTTTATAATTATTCTATAATAGTTTACAATATTCGAATATGAAAATAGGTATAAAATCAGCATTCATTAATCGTATAAATATAGAATCTCTTAACTTATATTATACTAGCATTCATTAATCGTATAAATATAGAATCTCTAACTTAATATTATACTAGAATTAGATTTACGAAAAAAAGGAATGAAATTTATTGTGAAGAAAGCCATTCTTAAAATAAAAAAGATAATAATTTCTTTTTATACCATAGTGGCATTCTCGTAATATGAAGCAATTACCAGTCCCAAAACCGTCCTAAAATTTATCAAGCTGTGAACTACGTCTCCGTTTCGCAGCGTTACGTCTAACCTCCTGTAAAAAAACAAATAAAAACGCACAAACACACACCCACTTTCACTCGTGGCGCGTGTAGCTCACCATCAAGATATCACTTAACACCAGACAACGTGCTCACCAAGTTTCCCATTCACGCGCGTGAAGCATATCCGACTAATGGCGGCCAAATTGTGGCATGATATGCATGACCATGGATGGTGAAGATCATGCATCATGGATGCCCATGACAGCTCATCAAACATTCACACATAGAAAAAAAAACATTTACATTACAATTACTGATAAAATTAAAACTTATTACAGTAATTATTTCCAAGCGTTATTTACCTTCCTAATAAATTTAAATATACAAAATTTATTATTTATATACTATCAATTTTTAACAATGTTGTGAATTAGTTGTTGTATTATTTGCTTTGAAAGTTGTACAATAGTATTTAGCATAGGGATGATATATACTTGTATTGTTTGCTTTGAAAGTTGTACAATAGTATTTAGCATAGGGATGATATATACAATGGGTTCTTAGTCTTATGCCATTTATATACTATTTATATACTATTAATTAATTTGAAACCTTTGTGTGCATCTTTTGTTGTAAGTTGTGCTTAAATGGTTGTATTTTAATCAAATATAGGTTGTAAGTTGTGCTTAGGTGGTTGTACCTTAATCAAATAATAATGGTTTCATTACCTTACCAAATCCAATTTGTTTTGTATGCATGTATGGTTGTAAATTGTGCTTAAATGGTTGTACCCTAATCAAATAATGGTTTCATTATTTTACTATATTCAATCGGTTTGATCCATTCAAAGTTGTGTTCTTTTATTTGTAAATTATAATTTTTTATAATAATCTAATTAATTTAGCCAAAATCTTGTATAAATATAATTTGCAACATATTGATGCAATGGTTGTTGTAATGTATGCATTAGGGTTTGTATAGTGGTAATGATATATATTATATATAGATATAGATTACGATGAACCTGTCAAACAGGAAAAAATAGACGCGGGTTCATCGTAACGCGCAAGTCCTAGATCAACTTAGTTATTTTATTCTATATTTTACGTTTCGGTTTAATTTCTTCGCATTAACACCGCAACTTCAGTGTCGGTGGTCGCTGACAGTATTGTGGCATTAGTGTTCGCCCCCGCCGCAACGCGGGGGTAGTCAATACTAGTTTATTATATATATAGAACTAATTCAGTATAGATAGAGTAAATTGTCAAAATCGTCACTGAGGTTTGACACGTTTGTCAGTTTCATCCAAAGGTTTGACACGTTTGTCAGTTTCATTCAAACAACGTTTTTGTACCGTATTGTTCTTCAGTTTTAGGATTTTTCATCATTTTCATCTGAACGTCTAATTTTTTTTTTCCAAAATCGTCCCTGAGATTTAGGATTTTTTTGCCATTTTCATTAAATGTCTGACAGAAAAAACAAAGCAAAATAAACGTTTGGATGAAAATAACAAAAAAATCTAAGAGTGAAGGTTAAGATAGTAAAAAAAACTGAAAAGCATGGCCAAACTTTAGGGACGGATTTGGTAATTTACTCTTCCATATAAACCAGCTAAAACCAGATACATAGAAAATTAAAAAAAAACGCAAACACAATTCCTAAAACGTCACGTAAATATAACCAAGTTAGTGATAAATGCCAATTTACAAAAGTTAAAAGGTTAAAGAAGCAAATTATAAAACTTGAGCAGAGTGAGATTAAAAATGTAAATTGTAAAAGTGGAGGGGCGTCGATGGGAAATGCCACCGATATATAACAATGTAAAGTAAGTTTATTATTTACTTTCCAAATAAAACTCTTCGATATAATATAAATGTAAAGTAAGTTTATTATTTACTTTCCAAATAAATTTAAAATGCACAATTTTTTCAAATATTCACATGCTCCATATAGAATTACTGACAATATTAAAACTAATTAATTAATAGTTATTATTTCCAAGCGTTATTTACTTTCCAAAATAAATTTAAAATATACAAAATTAATTATATATATACACTCATATCTCCAACAATATTTGCGTTTTGAATACTAGAAAAACGGAGTCAATTAACAGAGCAACAAATTTCAGTTATATATATAATTTATTTTGGAGATATGAGTGTATATATATAATTAATTATATATATACACTCATATCTCCAATTTTGCTTCAATTTCAGTTAATTTTGCCTCAAATCGGTTGAATTAAACCCTTTTCTTTTCAATTTATTTTCAGTTTTATACCAAAAATTGGTGGAATTAAGCTAAAATTTACTGTTTTTGTAGCTGCAAAAAGGGATTTTAGGGTCAGAAAAAGCAGAAAAGAAGTGATTTTATGTCGGCAAGCTTATTGAAGCTCTGGATTTCTTTTGCTCTGTTTTTCTGCTGGTTTATTCAGCAGAGTTTGATGCGTTTGAAGCCAAAAAGGTAAACAAATATTGTGATTATTTCGTCATAATCTGTTTTTCTTTATGTTTTGTTGTTCAGATCTTTAAGATTTGTGTTTATTTCACAGGAATTGTTCTGGATTTGGGTTTTTTTGGCCGTTTGGTTACAGAGCATCCCCTGTTTTCCCCTGTTTCTAAATATTTTATAAATTTTTCCGGTGAAAAATGCCGGAAAATCAAGAAACCGTTTCCGGCAAGAAACCCAGAAGGAGGAGAAAGATAACAAACGAAACCAATAATATTATGAGAACTGTTAGGATCTTCTGTCATGATCCGGATATGACAGATTCGTCAGATGATGATGGGCCTAATGGGCCCGTTAGACCCAATAGGCCCAAGAGTAAGACGATTGTTCGGGAAATCAAGATTCCGATGATCACTCCGGGGACCGGTTCATGTCAAGATAGCAGCATTAGTCAGAAGAATTCGTTAAAACCGAAAAAGGGTTTCAGGCGACCGGCGAGTCAACCCCGGATAACATCCGGGTCGAAGTACCGCGGTGTCCGGCTCAGGGAGTCGGGGAACTGGGCCGCGGAGATCCGCGACCCGTTTAAGAAAATGCGGGTTTGGCTCGGGACGTTTAGGACTCCGGAAGAGGCTTCTCAAGCTTATGAAGTAAAGAAACTCGAGTTTGAAAGAATGGCGGAATCGTTAGGGATTCCGCCTAACAAAGTGAAAAAACCGGCTTCTGATGAGAAGAAGCCGGTTGTTTCGGAGGAATCTGTTGGGTTAATCGCGCACGCGTCACCGTCGTCTGTTCTTGAAAGGGAATCAAGAATCTTTATTAATGATAACAAAAAGATGGAACCTTTTATCGACGAGTCGCTAGATGTGTTGTCGGATATCGGGGTTCTTGAACCGGTGGACGAGGGTTTGTCACTAGCCGAAATGAGTAATGATTTGGACCTCGGGTTGGAACTTGGGGCGCAGTTTCTCGACAGTTTAGTGCCACCATTAGACGGGTTCGGGTGCATTGATGATTTCCCGCTTTGTGGGCTCGGTGATGGGCCGAGTGATTTGCCCGATTGGGATTTTGGCGAGTTGAACAACGAAGAACTTGCTTGGATCAACACGTTAAGATTTGACGACCCGTTAAACTGCGATCAGCTCCGCAGTTGTCGATGAGTTTTGCAGCTAGTAATTAACTATTTAATTGGTAATTATTATTATTAATTATTATTATTATTAATTTATATTAAGCAGTTTTAGCGTCTAATAGTTTTGGAGAGGATTCTAATTTAAGGACAGAAAATGGTTAATTTTTTTGTTTAAATTAGAGAGATTTCTGGTAATTTTGATTAAAAATTGATGTTCTGGTTGTTTGTTTTTGTGGGGTTGTGTTTTGTTTGAAAGTGTACTGTTATTGATGCACAAGGTACAAGTGTTTTGTTGGTGTGATAGCAACTCAAAAGATGTTGCTGGGAATCCCAACTGTCTATTCATGGTAAGTAGTATAATGTGCTATAAATTCTATTCCTAGTGCAATAAAGTGGGGAGACTAAATGTCAACAATTTAATTAAAAAAAGTTTAAATAGTCAAATCATTTATTTATAAATGAATGTTGTTTCATAATTTTTTTTTTAATAATTCGTACGGTTTATAGTCATCAAGGGACAAGGTTTGTTGCGGTGTTGGTAAGCTGCTTTTTAAGAGATTAAGGGTTCAAATCCGGTAAGACAAATATATAACATTAGTTAGTTGGTTTGGCGTTTGAAAAGAAAATAAATTGGTATATTCTATAAAAGACACAAGGAGTAATAATTTTGAAACAGTTGTGGTAAAGTATACTATTTTGGATGGTTGGTTTTATTTTAAAAGTTTCAAGTTATTTTTAGTAGTTTATGTTTTAAAGCTTAGATTTTCAAATCAAGGCTAAAGTTCAGATGTTTTCTGGTGGTTGGAGTTGAAATAATTTTATAAACTTTTCTGTAGTTAAAATATTTTTATAAATATTTTTGAAACATATACATAATCTCGTTAAGATCTTATTTTTCTAAAATCGTAACTACCCTTTTCATCCTAAACAGTTTACCTTTTGATTGTTCACATTTGCAAATTAATGAGCATCATTAGGGCACACGGGGCGGATACGTTATTTACCGTGATACAATAGTATCACTCGTGGAATACCGCCGCCTCCATGTTTATCACGAGTTATAGGAATAACTCGTTGAATGTATAACGCGTTGAACTTGATCAAATGAATGTGTGTTACTTGTACATTGGGTATTAATACTTGTACATTGGAATCTCATCACTAGTGATACCATCCCCCCTACATTTCTATCACTAGTGATAGAATATTGGGTGATGACATGACATGATTTGATTGGATAGTGGGAGTGATAGAAATCCATCACTAGTGACCACCCCTCCTCCCCTTAGTAAAGTAAAATTTTTGCTAATAATTTCATCTCCATTACAAACGTAAGATAAAATTTATAATTCGGTTATGGCTGACACACAAGGCTATATATTTATGACAAATGTGAATTATGAAAATTACATAACGAATAACAAAAAGTAGTGAGAGGGGAAGACATTAACTACATAGCAATTTTACTCATCACATTAAAAACAATAGATTTTTAATGACATTTTTGACATTTTTACAGTCCACAAGTATTATTACATGTTATATATAGAAATTTTTATTGGTAGACAATAAATGAAAACGGAGGCCCCTCTTGAGTGTGATATCTACCATGAAATGTGTAAGGTAGCTGTGATGCAATTGGTGAAAAACCTAAATCACATGGTTAATGAGGTATCTCGGTCAAATTTGTTTGCTTCCCCACATGGCAAATAACTAAATATTATTCTCCTTCATGTTTATATTTCTTTCAAATTTTATAGAAATTTTTTACGGTGGTTTATCTATAGCTAAATATTAAAAGAAATGGTTTACTCGAGTCAAACCGGGTCACATACTAAAAAAATTAAACCTAACTAATTTCTAAATACATAATAAAAATTCATCAATCTTCACGAGAAATACATAATGGAATTACAATATATTTACAATTACTCTTTATGGACTTTTATTTTTGAAATCCAGTCATAGCATAATAAAATTAATAAAACTAGAAAACCCTCTAAACAAATATTTTGAATGATATTATATAAAGTAAAAAACTAAGTCTCTGATAAATAGTGGTAAAACTAGAACTTCACGACACGAGAATCACAATAAAAAAGTTTATACTCTCTAATAAATATATTCATGAACCATACTATATACCTATTGTGAAGGAAGTGAGTTGTTTAATACATGATTAATTACAAGTAGATGTGTGTGAAAACTACTACTTGTAAAAGTGATAAATCAGTATTTAGACGACTATTGTTTTCTTTCTCACTACATCTGATACATATACGATTTTACATCAGCTATTTAAGATTATTTATGTATAGAAACTGGCTAAGAAATTATTATAAAATAAAATGCAATAAAGTGCTTTTTTTAAGTGACTAGTTTGGAGGATGATTATGTGTATATATATATTTTTTAATAGCAAACGGAATTTTATTACTCAACAAACTTATCGGTTCTATAGGAAGGAGCTACATGAACCATACAATTTTTCAAAATTGATTACATTAAAAAACGAAAGAAAACTACTTGCACCATGTAAAAAATTTCCACTCATCCCACGATGTTATTTGCACATTTGTTCTTTGTTTCATCCATTGATACGACTCCTCTTTTATATCTCCGATTTGCTTGTGGACTTCATCGCTTTTGTGTTTGAAAATGTTAGTGTTCCTATTCTTCCATATACACCATATTGTTAATGTAAATATTGCATGTACAACCTTCTTCTTAATCTTCGGCCCTTGATATTCATGTATGCTATATGTGTGGGTCATCGGGGGGCGAAAGTGAAAGTGCACTAATTTTAACGTTATTTTACTAATTTTGTGAAAATAACGTTAAAAGCTAAGGACGGTTAATCATGCATCATGTGGTGACGTTGATAGCTGAAAGACAAAATGGTACATGCACTAATCGGTCTTTGTCCTGATTGCTGAGTGTTATGTGTCTTATGTCCAAGGTTTGATGCAAAACTACTATCGAGCCGAGGGTCTCACTTGAAGCATTCTCTCTATTCCTACAAGGTAAAGATAAGACTATCTACATTTTATCTTTCTCAGACCCTATATTTGCTTTGCTATTGATGAGATTTAGTGAGTATCATATGATTGTTTGGAGGATGATTACATAAATAGTTTGGAGGATGATAAAATGTTCGATACTATGGCAATTTTAGTGGGGAATGAGATGATGGAACATTATAAAGGTAATAATGGGATAGTAAAACATGAGATATAAGTGGTCGGTTTAGGATATTCCATGAATATAGTATAGTCCCACACTCCAGCCTTTGACTTTTTAGTTAAAATATTCTCTCAGTTACATTTTTTTTTATCCTTGGAACTTAGATATTCTTAAAGTGAACACACCTATTTCTTACATGGTCACTCAGGTTGTAATGAGTATAAACCATTTAATTTTATAAAAAAAACTATTCAAATAGGTTTTTAGACCCCATAAGAGTTTTAATCAAATTGTAAACATGCAAAATGGATTAAAATGTTGTAATAAATGGGCTAAAACCAATCACAAACGACTCTAATAAATAGGTTAAACCAGTTTAAGGGGCTGTTTGGTAACATCTGAATGGTTAAGTGCTGAACCAGTAAGAGGTCTGAACCATTAAGTGTTGAAGCAGTAAGATGTCTGAACCATTAAGAGGCTGTATAATACTTAGCCATTTAGAGGTGAAGTGTCTGACCAATTCAGATTAGAGGTCTTAACCATTCAGACTTTGTATAAATCTTAACCATTCAGAGGCAAATGTCTGAACCATTCAGACATTTGGTCGTGAAACAAAGAGTCTGAACCATTAAGTGCTGAACCAGTAAGAGATATAAACCATTAAGAGCCTCATTAAATGGTAAACAAACAGCCCCTAAACTTGCTAGCCAGGTCAACCAAACATGAATTATTTAATTAAAATAGGTCCATACGAACATAACTAGTTTATTACACGAGTTAGATCTGGCAAACACAAATCTTATTATTTTTGTGCCTTGTCAGGAGTTACCTCCACTACTTAAAATCATTATGAGTGACCTAAAACACATTAAACACCCTTTGATTCTGTAAATTTTATAAAAAAAACATATCAGTGGTTATTACAAAAGTTTTAGTTTCTCTCTATCTTAAATTTTCAAATTCAAACAGATGTTGGGTTTAGATGTGTAAAAAAAAACCGTACCCGGTAAAAGAACCCAAAACCGGTTTTTTTAATACCCGGGTATTCTATACCCGAAACCAGAACCGACCCTACCCGTAGGGTATAGATAGGGTATGCATTTTGATCTCAAAACCTGGAACCGAAATCGATCATACCCGATTAATACCCGAAACCGGACAAGGACCGGAATTGGAACCAATTATACCTGATACATAATTCTAATACCTTTCTTTTAAATTTATATTAGTGCATTTATTCTAATTTTCTTACATTATACAATGCATATTTAATAATAACAAATAAAAAAAAGAGAAATTAGGGTAATAAAAACGAAATAGAGTATTAAAAAATACGAAAATATAGAACTAATAAACTTGGAAATAGGGTATAAAAACCCGAAAATAGGGAATTTTAATACCTTATTTTTTAAGAACCGGAACCGAACCCTACTCAGAACGGGCACATAAGGTACGGTTTTTTGGTCAAATAACCGGAACCGAAACTGAACCGGTTATAGCAATAACCGGTTCCGACCCTTAAATCTATTTATTAATTTTTCTCGTTCACAATGAGTTATTTTTAAGTGGGCGTTTCTTTACATGGGCTGCCAAAAACTTATGGACATATACCGGGATATTGGGCCGAAGGTGATGCATTCTTTGATTTGGGTTGAAGTTAATTAATGCATTAGGCTTCTCTTATTTCTGAATCGGTCCGGGCTTCACTGTACCATAGGTACTTTGATGCCATGAGGGTGAGCATGAGTTGGTTTGATTTGATTATGGGCTAAAACCAAATTTATAACCAATATTACAGTTTTTAAATTTTCATTACCCATTGGTTTCGGTTATTTGTTGAAAAGATTGATTGGTTAATTTGATTAACCATAGGTCAACCGCTGGTTTTAAACGTGGGTAGATTCAAGCTAGTTTCAATTAGTAAATTCGATTGTATCTCGGGAATTTAGACGTTAAACATGGGGGCGCCATGCACACATCAAATACCAAAGACTTTAAATACCACTCAATGGGGGGCGTGAGGGGGAGGGGCTTTGGTAGAATAACGAGTGTAAAAGGGAATGGGAAATGAGAGATGGGTCCGCCAAGTGCAAACCAATCACTTCATTTTTTATTCTTTTTCTTCTAATTATACTATTAGTTAAGCTACCACACACTTGTGAATGTTTAGTTTAGTTAAAGCCTCGTTGTCTACTTGTCAGTGTAAATGCCGTGACAGAAACTTGTGCATTTTTAGTTAAACCACTACACATAGTTTAAGCCTATGTTATGGTCTCACTCATCCTTTAGTTTATTTTTTTATACAATTAGTATTTTTTTTTACACATAGTTTATGCCTTGTTGACCATGATTTACACTTAGTTATAGAAAAATATTTTTATTGGATAGGTTCATGTGCTCACACGTAATGCCGGTTTATCAAATTTGTTGACTGTTTTACTAAGGACTTGCCCTCTCTCAATGTTTGTGGACCTCTCGGACCGAAGAGGCCATGCTAGATAAATATCCAAAATTGTAGTTTAGGTTTATCAATGTTTGTGGACCTCTCGGACTGAAGAGGCCATGCTAGATAAATATCCAAAATTGTAGTTTAGGTTTAGGATGAACATCTTTGTATTCATGATTGTTAGTATATGAATCCATAAGGCTTAGCGACCAGTAGATAAGGGCTCGATTCTCACAAAAGAGTTTTTCTCAGATTTGTTGGGTGTTATTCTGAATTGGTGTATATACATAGACATTATAGCCTACTGGAGATGGATATGATCGAGTGGTTTCGCTGGTGGCACGAATATACTCTAGCGGTTCGTCAGTGATCTAGATTTGCTGTTAAAAAAAAAATATGAATCCATATGGGCTCAAGCTAATTGTAAGTTGGTCCTAACACCATTGTTTAAGATATACTATTTACTCGATCAATAGTACATAATACTATTTACTCGATCAAGAGTACATAATACTATTAAATTTTCTTTCGCCAATAAATAAATAAATATGTGTGTATATAAGCACAGATACTGAGATGCCAAAATACCATTACTCCTCTACAGTCCTAGGCAGGACCGGCCCGTTAGTGTAATTGGGCTAGGCGACAGCTTAGGGCCTCCGAAAAAACAGGGCCTCTAAAATAAAAAAATAAATAAATCTATATTTATAAAAAAAGAATATTATATTTACGTTTATATTTGTTAACATTAATACAATTGTAGTCTAGTGGTAAGAACAAGATTTGGTTTTGTAGAGGGCTGAGTTCAAATCCCACCTAACAATAGTATACTTAAAATAAGTAGCATGTAACCAACTGGGGTAGCCCAGTTGGCCATCGACACCCACCTCTTCCCAGAGGTACTGAGTTCGAGTCTTGGGAGTTGGATATGTCGCCCAGGGTAAGAACTCGGCATGGGGAAGTTACCGCGGCTCCCGGAGTGAGAACACTCTGGCGGTTGGGAGGACCGTGCACTATCCCCCCCCCCCAAAAAAAAAATAATAAATAAATAAATAAGTACCATGTTTTAATTCCTTTCACACATAATGTAAGTTTTTATTTGTTAGGTTAAACTCTTTTCACCAACTTATTTGGATTTATTTATTAGATCCCGACATTATTTGATTAGGGAAATCATCTAATTTATATAATAGTTAAGTGCTTTATAAGTTTCTTCCTAATATATATTTCATGTAAGATATAAACCGAAATTACGAGCCTAAAAAATTTAAAAAGAGCCTCGAATTTTTAATTCGTTTTGGGCCTCCAAAATTCTAGGACCGGCCCTGGTCCTAGGCATGGTTGTAAAACAAGGTTTCCAAGGCCGAGTACTCCCCGAGTAGTCGCTACAAGGTAGGCTGCCGAGGCGACTTTCTTCGACTCCGCCTAATTACTCGGAGTCGGTCAAACGTGGTCAACCTTGGCCACAATTGGATCTAGTAAGTCAACTCGGGCCTAGTTTGACTTAAATAATAATAAAACATAATTTCTATGCCTATCATATTCAGGAATGAATATCATTTTCACATATTTTGTTATAAATATTAGTAAATTTATGTTATTTAAGATATATTTAATCTCCAAAAAGTATTTTTTTATAATTTAACATATCCGAGTACTCCCCGAGTACTCTCCGTCTAGACCGAGTACTCTCAACTCCCCGGTCGACCGACTAGGGAGCGCCTAGCGACTTTTGCAACCATGGTCCTAGGCAGTGCACTTTCAACGGCTTTTTGTGTAGGCCTTAAAATTTCATGCCACAGCCTTTTTAAATGTTATTACTTAAAACATTTATGAAGTTGGTTTTGTATAATTAATAACTAGTGGTTTTTCCCCGCACTACGTGGTGGGAACTCAGTTGTATCCGTTTGGTTCATTCTGGTACAAACACTCGCTATAGCAGCAAAAAGAAAAAACTAAAAAAAAAACAAAGTCGTGATATGCGTAAAAGAATACATGCTTTATATTAATCAAAAACCATAGAAAAGAATACCGGTTCCGATATACCGATATTTGTAACAATGTTGTTCGGTTGAAATCGGTTCGCTTAGTCACGTATCAACCCTCGTATAGTTTACGATAAAAAATATATTTTCCATATTTTTATTGCACTCGTATAGTTTACAGTTTACAATAGAAAAATATCAATAAAAAACGATAAAAAATATCTGTTCCGATACTACCATATTGATACTAATGTTATTCGGTTGAAATTAGTTTGATAAGTCCCATATCAATACTCGTATAGTTTACGACACAAAAAATGTGTTTTTTATATTTTTATCGGTGCTTGTATAGTTTACAATAAAAACAAATTGAATATTATTGTCAGTTTCGGTTCGATTTGGTAAGATAGGGTCACGGTATCCATTTTAAATACCATTGTCAGTTTCGGTTCGATATGGTATGACAACGTTATGGTATCCATTTTAAATATCATTATCAGTTTCGGTTCAATTTGGTACGACAGCGACACGAAATCAATTTTAAATAAAAAAACAAATTAGAAAAAATAAAATAAATATAATATTAAAAGTTTAGGTTTACTATTCATCACTACTTCAAAATAATATGTATAACTGGTTAAATTCCCCCGCACGTTGCGGCGGGTATTCTTTCGGTATGGGTTCGATTCATTACGACATCGGTACGGTATCGCCACTCGGTATACCAAGCGAAAGATAAAACCCAAAAAGTAAAGTCACGACATGACCAAAATATATCATTATGTGTTTTAAATCGGTCAAAAACCATAAATACAAATATCAGTTCTGATAATAATGATACTGATACCGACGTTATACAGTCGAGATCGCCAGGGCATCAATGTTGCTAAGACATTATCTTAAATGTTATATGAGAAAACTTAAAATAATAAAATAATAGAAACTTAAAAAACTATAATTTTTTTAACGGCAAATTATATGTGAAAACGTAAAATAATAACATAATGAAACAATAAAATAATAAATTAAAGTAATAAAATCTATCTATCTATACTATATAATAAAAGAAACCAATAAAAGGATACTTGTCATTATTGTAGACCATCATTAATTGTAGATCATTATTATTTAATTTAAATTATTAAATTTAATATATGTTTCAAACATTTAAGAAATTACGGATAAAGTTTCATAAAATATTAAATTTTAAAGTTATATAATTTAATAATTACCGATAAGTTATCTGATTAATTTAATTTTAAATATTATTTTGTAGCAATAAGTTTATCTATTTGGGTAATTGCTATATGCCTAATCTGGGCATTTCAACATTTTTAGAACTAATAAATTAAGACCAGTATTATTTAAATAAAACTTGGGTTATGAAATGTATGTTCACATGAGTGTTAAAACTCATGAAAAAGTCGATGATAAAGGTGGTCTTCTAATCGATGGTTCAAATACTTTCATATTTGTAAACTTGACAAACATCAGACATTTTGATCATACATGACACAAAATTTTGTTTGGATGTCAGAAACGCGTCTTAAAGATATCGTTTTCTAATTGTTAAATCTTCGTTATTAACTATTTGATTTTTCATTTACTTAACCCATACAATACACGGAGTTATAACCTTTTAATAAAATAATGAGAACTTAAAAAACTATAATATTAAAAAAATCTTGAACTACTGTTCATCACCTGTTGGTGCATAATTCGTATGTCTGCCACTGTGCGAACAGTTAGATAGAGTGTGTGTTGAATATTGTATAGAATAGAGATAGTTGGACAACTTTTGATATTATAAAGGTCCATCCGGATCGGATGGCAATCCGATCGGATGGACACATGGTAGGAAATGTCTATAAAGAGGGGCATGGGCTCCTATTTGGACAAGCTTTTGGTTCCCAGAGGGGACATGCTATCCAACTGGTCTCGTGGTGCTGTAAACGTTGAATAATCAACAGAGACCAGATTGAAATTGACTGCTCGGTGTCGTATTCTGTTTCTACTCCTTTCTTAGTCGTAATAATCGCACCAAACACGTCGGATCTGGACCGAAGCTCCGTCATCACCGGTTTCTTAAAATAATAAGATAAGAAAACAATAAAAAATAAATTAAAGTAATAAAATAATAAAAACTTAAAAAACTATAATATTAAAAAAATGTTAGAACTACTGTTCATCACCGGTTTGTATTAATATGTATAATATGTATAATGTATAATAATAACGAATTTGTGAAGTTGGTTTTTGTATAATTAATAATAATAATAAATTTATGAAGTTGGGTTTTTGTATAATTAATAATAAATATCAGACTGCTCTAATGTATTTTATTAGTTTTTGCCCCGCCCGGGTTGCAGGGCACTAACCTGAATATTTCTCTCTCATATACGTCTGTGTTTCGATTACTTGTACATACTACGTATAAAATGATCTAAAAAAATACATTGAGTCAACCAATTAAAACAAAACACTACCATACCTTTGCTAAAAAAAAAACCTAAAACGATGAAAAGACTATAATTTTAAACTGGGGGTAAAATTGTAATTTTTTATGACAATTGAGCGTGTATTAAGCAGTCGTCTGACACAAATAAAAATTACACCGACTTAACAATTAAAACAAAACACTACCATAGTTTTGTAAAAAAAAAAAAAACTAAAACGAACGCATGACTGTAATTTTACACTGGGGTAAAATCGTAATTTGACAGGAAAAAAACAAAACCAGTTGCAAAATTGTAAATTTAAATGGGGTAAAATTGTAATTTAGCTTTACACTGGGGCAAAATCGTAATTTGACAGGAAAAAAACAAAACCAGTTGCAAAATTGTAAATTTAAATGGGGTAAAATTGTAATTTAGCTGGACCAATGAAGAAGTGCCAGACAGACAGCTTGACACTCTTCCCCTCTATACCTTTTGTACGTATATAAAATATCAAAGATCAAAACCACTACACCACATGTACTTTTGATAATGAAATCCGCGCTCAATTATAACTATACTAACTTTGAAAATGCTAAAAGCAAATAAATTAATAATAATAATAATAATAATAATAATAATAATAATAATAATAATAATAAAGGGGCAGCCGCCCTTTTCCATCTGTAGAATGGTGAAACTATTGCCGCCCATCATTTTTATATAAGTAGGTAAATGCTAAAAGAAAAATAATAATAATAATAAAAAAGGGCAACCGCCCTTTTCCACCTGTAGAATGATGGAACTATTGCCGCCCATCATTTTTTATATCTAGGTAAATTTGGTTTATTTAGTTTATTTTTTATTTTTAGAGTTTACATATATTTATATACACGTATCGTATAAAATGTACTATAAAATCAGTAAATACTATTTTATCACACATATTTGAAACGAAAAGGTAATGATGCTATTTGGGTAATTGTGGATCAATTAACCAAATCAGCTCTTTTTCTACCAATGAAGGAAACCTTTAGCATGGAAAGGTTAGCCAAGTTGTATGTAGATGAAGTAGTATCCTTACATGGAGTCCCACTCTCCATTGTATCGGATAGAGATAGTCGTTTTACTTCCCGTTTCTGGACAAGTTTCCAAGAAGCAATGGGAACTCGACTTAATTTGAGTACTGCATATCATCCTCAAACGAACGGACAAAGTGAAAAGGACGATACAAACCCTGGAAGACATGCTCCGAGCATGTGTAATTGACTTTGGTGGTAATTGGGATAGCCATTTACCATTAATTGAATTCTCCTATAACAATAGTTATCATTCGAGCATCGAAGCTGCTCCATTCAAAGCACTGTATGGACGCAAGTGCAAAACTCCCGTTTGTTGGGCAGAGATAGGAGAAAGTCAGTTATCAGGTCCAGAGATTGTGCAAGAAACTACTGACAAGATATCGCAAATCAAGGAAAGACTGAAGACTGCTCGAGATCGTCAGAAGAGCTATGCCGACAATCGCCGCAAGCCGTTAGAATTCCAAGTCGGAGACAAAGTACTATTAAAAGTATCTCCTTGGAAAGGAGTAGTACGATTTGGTAAGAAAGGAAAACTGAGTCCCAGATATGTTGGACCATTCCGAGTGATCCAACGAATAGGACCAGTAGCTTATCGTTTACAACTACCAGAAGAGTTAGCTGGAGTACATGATGTGTTTCATGTATCCAATCTCAAGAAATGTTTATCAGACGAATCCCTGGTAGTACCTCTTCAAGATATAGAGGTAAATGAAAAGCTAAAATTCGTAGAGAAACCTTTACAAATAGAAGATCGGAAGATTAAGTTTCTCAAACACAAACGACTAGTGCTAGTAAAAGTCAAATGGGAATCCAAGAGAGGACCAGAATATACTTGGGAACTGGAATCAGAAATGAAGCGAAAGTATCCTCATCTATTTCAGTAAATCTCGAGGACGAGATTTTTCTTAAGGTGGGGAGGATGTAACAACTGCCACTAAAAACAATAATTAGGACAATAATTAGTCAATAAGGAAACCCTAATTGAGACACCCAAGTAATTCTGCACTAGCCCTAAAATTTTCAGAACAATCGGAATCAGGATCAGGGCCCCTAAAACTCGAGGGGGGCAAACCCCAGTTGAATAGTTATCTAAACAAAACGATGTTTAGCTCTGATTGGCCAAAATTCTTGACTCATGCAAGCTACTTCCGTGCATGGCAAGTCTAGGACAAATAGGTATCCCTTACGGACCGTAAGGGATCAGGCTTACGGTCCGTAAGCGAGGCCAAATTTTGGCTATAAATAGCCGACCTTGGGACTTGAACAAGGGACTTAGAACGACGTAAATAGCTGCTGTGTACGTCGAGATATCACTGTTATACTACAATAAACACACACACGATCACGAGGTGCTGCCGCAATCAGGGTAATAACTCGATCGCTATTACGATTCAACGTCCGATCAATTATAACTATCCAACGATTGTCCGAGTGCTGCTCAAATTGAGCTTGTACTTTGTTATTCATTGTGATTTCAACTTGAATGTTTGAGTGCTGTTCGAATTCGGACTATGCTCTGTCATTCGTTGTGAATCCATTGAATTGTTAAGTATCGCACTTGATAATAGTTGTGAGGGTTTAATCTCGTGAATTGACGTAACTGCTGAATTAGTTACTAATCCCGTTTGTGTGTGCATTGTTATTTAAATTAGGTTAGCAGGCTAATCAGTAAAGCTTATACTCTGCTCGTAAATCTGCAATGTGAGTCATTCCTCTTTTATAAACTCTTTTCTCACAGTTTGTGAGTCAACTGTTTTACAAAACTCCAAGTTATTTTTAAAGTTATAGTTACAGTGATTAAGTCTTTGTAATCACCAAGTTACAGCCGGTATGTGGGGTTTTGTATACATTACTTATTTCCCGTCACACTTGGACAAACGGGTGGCCAAGGGGTGATCTGACCACAGTCACAGACACCATTGGACAAATGGGCTAGCCAATGGATGGTCGAGTGACAAATACTGTGGGTAGTTGGTTTGATATCAGAAACATTGTAATTCCCCTTAATACTGTAGATTATAACAAATGTGTCGTTTTCAGTAAACTGAATGATTCACTCAGTATTTCCCCGCTGACAAAACCTTTTTCAAACATGTTTCAGGTGATATGGTATGAGCAAAGAAAAGTGTCGTGGAGCACTCCCAGCTTAGAAAAGTAGCTCAATGTAAATAAATAAATAAACATGTTTTGAAAATAAAGATTTCCCTGAGAAATCACATTATTGTAAATTTCGGGAATTTATCCCTAAGTTATGAAACGGGCAGTTTAAATTATTGAAAGATCCTGTTTTAAAAAGACTTCCGCTGTCGCCTAAATTAAATACCACAGGATTCCTGTCCCGCGGCTCCTGAAACGGGTCAAACCGGGTCGGGGGCCATGACACTATGTGATCCAAAACCTTGTAAGCTTTAGCATGCAATTTGAAGAGCTTAACCCAGGATGAGTACGTAACTTTGGTGCCGTCGAGAGTACGGACTTTATTCTGGATATTGGTGACAGTGTAAGCAGGATGAAGTGATGGGGTTTTGGGATCGGAAGAAGATGACGATTTGTCGGTCATGGTTTCTGTCGAGACAGAAGAAAAAAAAAGAAAGATGATGAATGGCTAGGGTTATGGCTCTGATACCATAACAATTGTTATGGTTCTTAGAATATTGTTCGTGAGTTTCTCATTGATCAGATCCCTTTAAATAGGGAGTGCATATACATATTATAATGGAAAATATTAACCACACAATTATCTCCTAAAATACATCAACTAAATACATAAGAGATATACATTCTAATAGCAAAATGGATTAAAATGTTGTAATAAATGGGCTAAAACCAATCACAAACGACTCTAATAAATAGGTTAAACCAGTTTAAGGGGCTGTTTGGTAACATCTGAATGGTTAAGTGCTGAACCTGTAAGAGGTCTGAACCATTAAGTGCTGGACCAGTAAGATGTCTGAACCATTAAGAAGTTGTATAATACTTAACCATTCAGAGGCAAAGTGTCTGACCAATTCAGATTAGAGGTCTTAACCATTCAGACTTTGTATAAATCTTAACCATTCAGAGGCAAATGTCTGAACCATTCAGACATTTGGTCGTGAAACAAACAGTCTGAACCATTAAGTGCTGAACCAGTAAGAGGTCTAAACCACTAAGAGCCCCATTAAGAGATAAACAAACAACTCCTAAACTTGCTAGCCAGGTCAACCAAACATGAATTATTTAATTAAAATAGGTCCATACGAACATAACTAGTTTATTAAACGAGTTAGATAAACACAAATATTATTATTTTTTGTGCCTTGTCAGGAGTTACCGCCACTACTTAAAACCATTATGAGTGACCTAAAACACATTAAACACCCTTTGATTATGTAAATGTTATAAAAAAAACACATATCAGTGGTTATTACAAAAGTTTTAGGGTCTGTTTGGTATGGGGTAATGGAATGGACGAGGTAATGAAATGGACGATGAAATGCAATGGACCATTACCATTCCATGTCTTGTTTGGTTTCCATCTGTGAATGGAATGAATTATTATTGTGTATTGTTCGGTAGGCAAGAAAAACGGAGTAATAAAATAAGTGGTGAGTGGTGGTGGTGGTCAGTGGTAGTAATTGTGGGTGGTTATAGGTAGCGGTGGTGGATGTCGGCGGCGATGATGGGTGGTGGTGGTGGCGGCGAGTGGCGGTGCGGCGGTGACGACGAGTGGTGGGGGTGGCAAGGCGACTGTTGGTGGTGGGTGGCAGCAGAGGTGGCAGTGGGTGGCGGCGGCGACGGCGGTTGGTGGTGACGGTGGTGGTGGCGTCGACGATGGTGGTGGGCGGTGGCGGCGAGTGGCGTTGGCGGTTGGTCACGGTTGTGGGTGATAACGGTGGCGAGTGGGTGGCGGCGGTGGTGGCGGTGGCTGTCAGGGTGAGGTGGTGGCGGGTGGCGGCGATGGCCTCGGTGGTGGGTTGTGGTGTTGTTGATGAATGGTGCAAGAGGGGATGAAATGGAAAAAAAACATGGGGGGTGGAAGGAATGATTTTGAGGGAATGGAATGCCTTTTGGAATGAGTGATTCCATTCCATTGACCAACCAAACATCATTTTCTTCATTCCCTCGTAATCATCCATTCCATTCCACCTCTCATTCCCTCAACCAAACACTACCTTAGTTTCTCTCTATCTTAAATTTTCAAATTCAAACAGATGTTGGGTTTAGATCTGTACAAAAAAAAAAAAAAAAAAAAAAAAAAAACTGTACCCGGTAAAAGAACCCAAAACCAGTTTTTTTAATACTCGGGTATTCTATACCCGAAACCGGAACCGACCCTACCCGTAGGATATAGATAGGGTATGCATTTTGATCTCAAAATCTAGAACCGGAATCGATCATACCCGATTAATACCTGAAACCGGACAAAAACCGGAATTGGAACCAATTATACCCGATACACGATTCTAATACCTTTCTTTTAAATTTATATTAGTGCATTTATTCTAATTTTCTTACATTATACAATGCATATTTAATAATAACAAACAAAAAAAAGAAAAATTAGGATAATAAAAACGAAATAGAGTATTAAAAAATACGAAAATATAGAACTAAAAAACTTGAAAATAGGGTATAAAAACCCGAAAATAGGGTATTTTAATACCTTGTTTTTTAAGAACCGGAATCGAACCCTACCCAGAACCGGGCACATAGGGTACGGTTTTTCGGTCAAAAAAACCAAAACCGGAACTGAACCGGTTATAGCAATAACCAGTTCCAACCCTTAAATCTATTTATTAATTTTTCTCGTTCACAAATGAGTTATTTTTAAGTGGGCGTTTCTTTACATGGGCTGCCAAAAACTTGTGGACATATACTGGGATATTGGGCCGAAGGTGATGCCTTATTTGATTTGGGTTGAAGTTAATTAATGCAATAGGCTTCTCTTATTTCTGAATCGGTCCGGGCTTTACTGTACCTGTGTACCATAGGTACTTTGATGCCATGAGGGTGAGCATGAGTTGGTTTGATTTGATTATGGGCTAAAACCAAATTTATAACCAATATTACAGTTTTTAAATTTTCATTACCCATTGGTTTCGGTTATTTGTTGAAAAGATTGATTGGTTAATTTGATTAACCTTAGGTCAACCGCTGGTTTTAAACGTGGGTAGATTCAAGCTAGTTTCAATTAGTAAATTTGATTGTATCTCGGGAATTTAGACGTTAAACATGGGGGCGCCATGCACACATCAAATACCAAAGACTTTAAATACCACTCAATGGGGGCGTGAAGGGGAGGGGGGGGGGCTTTGGTAGAATAACGAGTGTAAAAGGGAATGGGAGATGAGAGATGGGTCCACCAAGGGCAAACCAATCACTTCATTTCTTCTTCTTCTTCTAATTATATTATTAGTTAAGCTACCACACACTTGTGAATGTTTAGTTTAGTTAAAGCCTCGTTGTCTACTTGTCAGTGTAAATAACGTGACAAAAACCTGTGCGTTTTTAGTTAAACCACTACACATAATTTAAGCCTATGTTATGGTCTCACTCATCCTTTTGTTTATTTTTTTGTACAATTAGTATTTTTTTTACACATAGTTTATGCCTTGTTGACCATGATTTACACTTAGCCAGGTCAACCAAACATGAATTATTTAATTAAAATAGGTCCATACGAACATAACTAGTTTATTACACGAGTTAGATAAACACAAATATTATTATTTTTTGTGCCTTGTCAGGAGTTACCGCCACTACTTAAAACCATTATGAGTGACCTAAAACACATTAAACACCCTTTGATTATGTAAATGTTATAAAAAAACACATATCAGTGGTTATTACAAAAGTTTTAGGGTCTGTTTGGTATGGGGTAATGGAATGGACGAAGGAATGAAATGGACGAGGTAATGGAATGGACGATGAAATGCAATGGACCATTACCATTCCATGTCTTGTTTGGTTTCCATGTGTGAATGGAATGAATTATTATTGTGTATTGTTCGGTAGGCAAGAAAAACGGAGTAATAAAATAAGTGGTGAGTGGTGGTGGTGGTCAGTGGTAGTAATTGTGGGTGGTTATAGGTAGCGGTGGTGGATGTCAGCGGCGGCGATGGGTGGTGGTGGTGGCGGCGAGTGGCGGTGCAGCGGTGACGACGAGTGGTGGGGGTGGCAAGGCGACTGTTGGTGGTGGGTGGCAGCAGAGGTGGCAGTGGGTGGCGTCGGCGACGGCGGTTGGTGGTGACGGTGGTGGTGGCGTCGACGATGGTGGTGGGCGGTGGCGGCGAGTGGCGTTGGCGGTTGGTCACGGTTGTGGGTGATAACGGTGGCGAGTGGGTGGCGGCGGTGGCGGTGGCTGTCAGGGTGAGGTGGTGGCGGGTGGCGGCGATGGCCTCGGTGGTGGGTGGTGGTGGTGGTGGTGAGTTTTGGCGAAGGTGGTGGGTTGTGGTGTTGTTGATGAATGATGCAAGAGGAGATGAAATGGAAAAAAAACATGGGGGGTGGAAGGAATGATTTTGAGGGAATGGAATGCCTTTTGGAATGAGTGATTCCATTCCACTGACCAACCAAACATCATTTTCTTCATTCCCTCGTAATCATTCATTCCATTCCACCTCTCATTCCCTCAACCAAACACTACCTTAGTTTCTCTCTATCTTAAATTTTCAAATTCAAACAGATGTTGGGTTTAGATCTGTATTAAAAAAAAAAAAAAAAAAAAAAAACTGTACCCGGTAAAAGAACTCAAAACCAGTTTTTTTAATACTCGGGTATTCTATACCCGAAACCGGAACCGACCCTACCCGTAGGGTATAGATAGGGTATGCATTTTGATCTCAAAACCTGGAACCGGAATCGAACATACCCGATTAATACCCGAAACCGGACAAGGACCGGAATTGGAACCAATTATACCCGATACATAATTCTAATACCTTTCTTTTAAATTTATATTAGTACATTTATTCTAATTTTCTTACATTATACAATGCATATTTAATAATAACAAACAAAAAAAAGAGAAATTAGGGTAATAAAAACGAAATAGAATATTAAAAAATACGAAAATATAGAACTAACAAACTTGGAAATAGGGTATAAAAACCCGAAAATAGGGTATTTTAATACCTTGTTTTTTAAGAACCGAAACCGAACCCTACCCAGAACCGGGCACATAGGGTACGTTTTTTCGGTCAAATAACCGGAACCGGAACTGAACCGGTTATAGCAATAACCGGTTCCAACCCTTAAATCTATTTATTAATTTTTCTCGTTCACAATGAGTTATTTTTAAGTGGGCGTTTCTTTACATGGGCTGCCAAAAACATATGGACATATACCGGGATATTGGGCCGAAGGTGATGCATTCTTTGATTTGGGTTGAAGTTAATTAATGCATTAGGCTTCTCTTATTTCTGAATCGGTCCGGGCTTCACTGTACCATAGGTACTTTGATGCCATGAGGGTGAGCATGAGTTGGTTTGATTTGATTACGGGTTAAAACCAAATTTATAACCAATATTACAGTTTTTAAATTTTCATTACCCATTGGTTTCGGTTATTTGTTGAAAAGATTGATTGGTTAATTTGATTAACCATATGTCAACCGCTGGTTTTAAACGTATTTTCATTACCCATTGGTTTCGGTTATTTGTTGAAAAGATTGATTGGTTAATTTGATTAACCATATGTCAACCGCTGGTTTTAAACGTGGGTAGATTCAAGCTAGTTTCAATTAGTAAATTCGATTGTATCTCGCCATCTCGGGAATTTAGACGTTAAACATGGGGGCGCCATGCACACATCAAATACCAAAGACTTTAAATACCACTCAATGGGGGGCGTGAAGGGGAGGGGCTTTGGTAGAATAACGAGTGTAAAAGGGAATGGGAAATGAGAGATGGGTCCGCCAAGTGCAAACCAATCACTTCATTTTTTATTCCTTTTCTTCTAATTATACTATTAGTTAAGCTACCACACACTTGTGAATGTTTAGTTTAGTTAAAGCCTCATTGTCTACTTGTTAGTGTAAATGTCGTGACAGAAACTTGTGCATTTTTAGTTAAACCACTACACATAGTTTAAGCCTATGTTATGGTCTCACTCATCCTTTTGTTTATTTTTTTATACAATTAGTATTTTTTTTTTACACATAGTTTATGCCTTGTTGACCATGATTTACACTTAGTTATAGAAAAATATTTTTATTGGATAGGTTCATGTGCTCACACGTAATGCCGGTTTATCAAATTTGTTGACTGTTTTACTAAGGACTTGCCCTCTCTCAATGTTTGTGGACCTCTCGGACCGAAGAGGCCATGCTAGATAAATATCCAAAATTGTAGTTTAGGTTTATCAATGTTTGTGGACCTCTCGGACTGAAGAGGCCATGCTAGATAAATATTCAAAATTGTAGTTTAGGTTTAGGATGAACATCTTTGTATTCATGATTGTTAGTATATGAATCCATAAGGCTTAGCGACCAGTAGATAAGGGTTCGATTCTCACAAAAGAGTTTTTCCAGATTTGTTGGGTGTTATTCTGAATTGGTGTATAGATATAGACATTATAGCCTACTGGAGATGGATATGATCGAGTGGTTTCGCTGGTGGCACGAATATACTCTAGCGGTTCGTCAGTGATCTAGATTTGCCGTTAAAAAAAAAATTTGAATCCATATGGGCTCAAGCTAATTGTAAGTTGGTCCTAACACCATTGTTTAAGATATACTATTTACTCGATCAATAGTACATAATACTATTTACTCGATCAATAGTACATAATACTATTTACTCGATCAAGAGTACATAATACTATTAAACTAGGAACAGAACCCCCGCGCGTTGCGGCGGGGTACATCACAAATATCAAATAGATTAGTCAAAGTGTTATGTGATGAGTTAACCATATGAAAATACATGTTTCGACGTATATGTTTGAACTTAATGTAACTTGTATAAGCATTGCAATTGGATCAAAATGTAAAGTAAATCAAATTTATGTCGTACAATTATAAGTGACTCAACTCATACATAGAAAACGTAACATGTCAAAAGGGAAAAGGATAAAAAGAACCACAATTTGATTCAACTTTGGTTCAGAACAAAATTTATGAAATGTACATAAAATAAGCACGAAAGCGTATTATATTTTGCCTGACTCGTTTCCAAAAAAAAAATTACATCAAAACGTAGAACACTTCGGATTTATACCGACACGTACATAAAAATATACACGAAAAATGGTTTTTTAAAGGAAAATGTACTATATTTGACCTAACATGTTTCTAGAAAAAGTTTCCATCGAAACATAATACAAACATTTACAGAAACTAAGTCGAATTTATACAGACATTTACACAAAAATATGCTCGTAACAGTAGTTTTTAAAGTAAAGAAGCAATAAAAACAAACAAAAGAAATTAACGAACAAAAATTACTGAAAAAAATTAAATTAATAAAATACTTAATAAGTTAAAAACATATATTATATATATAAACCCTTATTACTTTACTTAAATAGTTTGAAATTAAAGGAAAGGATATTTAATTAATTTGAAATAAAGTGTATAAACAATACAGAGGAAACCACATAAGAAATCACAGAAAAAAAAAAAACAAAGTATATAAGCGATGTAGAGGGACTAAATAAAAAATAATGAAACTTGAAGGGCTAAAGGAAAATAAGCAGGAAGAAAATAACATGTGAATTTAACCGACTTTGGTTTTTAAGTTATCTATCTATACAACCTAATAAAAGCCTTAATTAGGGGACACATGGCATCCATCTAGCACCTCTATTTTCTGTTTTCCCGCCTAAACCACACTCCACTCCACTCTCCCTTGATGCACGGGTTAGGAGGACCCGTTTACCAAAAATCTCGCATGGGTATTTAAACGTTATAACCCGACTTCACAAACATTAGGGTTTCTTTCATTCTCTTTCCGCCGCTTCTTCTATGGCGATCAACTTTCAGACTTTTCATCAAGGTTAGATTTTGTTTATTTTTCTTTCATATATAATCAACTTTTTCTCCTTCTTTCATTTAGTGTAGCTTCCAAACAACAATCTTTTTCATTCGATTATGGATTCGTTAATCTTGAACAAAGTTATATAACCCTACTGTTCCAAATACATTGACGCTCCCACCGTTGGTTCTCTAAGGTTTCCATTCAAGCAATTCATTCGTCTGTACCTCAAAGATTAAAAAAGGTAATTGTCTTCTTTCTTTACTATCAATTTTTCCATGTAAATTGTTTGTTATAGGGATCCGATTTTGGGGATTTTTTTTTGGTATTTTTGGTTGTCAAGGAATGAAATCAAGGGAGATGAAGACGTGTGTTAGAGTTTTCATCCTTCAATCCGGCGATTAGGGTTTTCATCCTTCTTTTACAATCAAACAATCCAAGGTATATGTTCAATCGCCGATTAGGGCTTCTCTTCCTTTTCTCTTTGATTTTAATTGCTAAGAAACCCTAATTGTAACTTTTATTTATGAAGATATGAAGTTTCGGATACTCATTAGTGTCTAAACTGAGAAAGATATTGAAATAAAGGTAGTTTTAATTTATCAGAAATGTTGAGAAACTGGCTCATGATTCTGCTACTCCTATCTATCAGAATAATCTGGAAGATGTTGGAATTTGGGATGATAGCGTTCAGATCTAACGTAATATTATTCGTATTTGAAGACTTTAGCGATTAACATGTCAAAGATGGCATATACCTTGCTTTCATCGATCCTAATTAGGTGTTGTTTCTATCATCTCTGCTGTATTTTTTTCTGAAATTGATTTATTGTGCTAAGTTTTCAATTGGTTTAAAATCTTGGTAATGATTTTGTTTGAAATTCCTTGAAATCTTGTGTTTGTTTGTTGTATAGATTCCGCGATTTTATTGGATTGCATATGCTCTGCAGTGTTCACCATCGCTAGAACTATCTACAATTTGCTTTTAATCTTTACAAGTGAGTGTTAATTTCGAAATTGTCTTATGTGCTTTAATGGTTTATGGCACCGATAGTACATTCCAGGCTGGGATTTCTTGCTATTTATGTTCCCTTTCTTCACCTTCATTGCTTTGCCTCTCGGAGAATGTTCTCTGATGCTGAAGGCGTCTTTATCTGTACTTTTATCGTACTATCAGCCTTATCAGGTTAGTCTCCTCATCATCGTTACTCTATTAGTTTTCCGTTAACTTCAACATTATTATTATTGACATCAATTTGTAACTTTTTTAGAACACATTTTTGAACAAATGAATTCAAATAACAATTGTTGTTATAAATAACACATGTTGATAGTATTTTGTTTAATTGAAATTTGTGTTTTTGCACTCCAGGTGTTTGATAAATAACATTGCCTCTCTCGCCATGGTTCTAGACAAGTAATTCCCCCTCCCTCCCATTCTTACACACGTAGGTATGCACCAGTTTAATCTTTAATTATGTTTATTTTCACTAATTATTACCTTTGAAACATGAATATAAGGCTGAAGATGACCATATCAATATTTGTAAAGCTTATGTGTTGATTTTTTTAAATAAAATTAAGAAAAAGATGTGTTAGTGGTATAATGTTATGATTATATTGTAAGGATTAATCTTGGCGGGCTCAACAAACGGGCCACTTGATACAGTTATGGAGCCGGGCCGGGTAAAACGAGTCAGCAACAATTTGTTTATTAAGTTACATTTTATTAGAAAAGCAGTGGATCTTGAGTAATGGGTCACTAATTTGCTTTTTAGTAGGGGATAATTTGTCAAATAAGTACTGGGAAAAAAACAATTGTATGATACATGGGTGTGTCATATTGCTTACAAAGTTACAATTCCTTTTTTTTTTCATTAGTATCCTTTCAATTTCTTTTACATTACTGGGTTTATGTGTTTGATTTGTTGTTGGTAAATGTCATGCTTTAATCCCAAATGATGATTTATGTCCTATCAATATGGATTGTTACACTTCATTGTTATTTTGCAATTTGTTTCTCCACCCTCTACATACTGCTGATTGATTTCTATTGTGTTTACTTCCCAGGCGTTTACTTTGTTTGCCGGTAACCGGAGGTCTGGTATCTTTTACATCGTTACTTGGTTGGCATTTATATTAAGTAAATATACATCAGATTACTTTTCAGTTTTCCAAAATTGGTAGCCCAATTGTCACAAAATCATTAGCGTTGTAGACCGTCATGCTGCCATGAGAAATTGGTATCGTCAAAGTTTAAGGTATCTCGCTTTTGCTGTGTTCAAGGTTCATGTTTTGATGCTAACAAATTATTCTTCAATTGCGCCTCTTTGTACTGTTTTTCAACTGATGCTAACATAAATGCATATCTTCCTATTGTGTTACCCATGCCTTTAAGGTGTTCGATAAAATGCCTATAGTTTCTTTTGATATTATTTTGTTAAACATTGTTGTTCCAACCTTTGGCATATATTTCTATGAATTTATTTTGTTTGTATTTTTATATATCTTGACGTATTTCTAGGTCTAAACTGGTCCCATCTTCATCTTCCTCTTTATGGAAAGAAAGCATACATAGGTTAGACTTTGGTAGCTGAGTATTGGTTGTGTTCCTAAATTCATGTTTACTGTTTGAAGCACATATCTCATGCAACAAAATGAAATGTGGTTAATTCCATATAAGTTGTGACCACATGTTATGCAATCTACTGCTTTTTGTTTGTAGCAGTATCCTTTTATGGCTACTATATGGTTACATAAACTTTGGATTTTCCCACAAGTTCTATTGATATGTTATATGGCATATTTCAAATTTTGTTACATCAGAAGTATCATTTTCTTTCTTTCATTCTTTCTTTTTTACAGGTTTCAATGGCTATTGCTTTGATTTCAAAGTGAGCAACAATTGCTTCGTTTGAGGTAGGTACCTTTTTCCCTGTATTTATTTGATCGGCTTATTATTCTGTAATGTGAGAATTGCTTTGCCAACTAATTTATTTTTTTATTCAATATGGACTCACCATAAGACCACCCGTAATCATGGGAGTGATTGGCGTTTTTTTTCCAAGATCAAGCCCAATATCGCCCCTTTCCCACTACCCATGGGCGTGATTGGCAACTTTTTTGTTGAGGCGTTTTATAAATCACGCCAAAGGGGGGATTTCTTGGCCAATCACATTTGAGCTTCCATTTGGTGGCCAATAAGAATTTTTAAATGTTTTTTATTTTATTTTATTACAAAACATAATGCCCCACAATCCTCACATCCCCACTACACCCATTTTAGAAAACGCCCCATAATGCCCCATTGTTGACTGGGCTGCCACATGCCGCAAAACGCCCAAGGGTGAATATTGCCCACTACGCATGGTCTAACAATACTTTTCTATAGGAATACGGGCCAGATTGGGTAATTGGGTTGGGTCAGCACTTTGGTGTTGTCACACTGAAAGACACTCTTAACAAAATACTCTGAAAAAAGCTTGCAAAAACAAGTTCGTCTCGGTGGATTGGTACTAGAAGGAAGTGTATCGCATCCTGCATCATCTCATGGGATTGAATTATTCATTAACCAAATTTATAGAACCAAAAATCAGTTTAAAAAAGTTATAGAACCAATAACCAAATTTTATGTTTTAGGATTTAGTTATTTAGGACTTATTCTTCATTGATAACCCATAATTATGCCATGTATATAAGATTACGAGATATTTGCCGTTCAAGGAAAAAATATAAGATTATGAGATGGGTATTGGGTCAAAAATCAAACTACACGTGCAACGGGCTGGATCTTGGTCTAGATCTGATCCAATCCAATTGTATGATCCAATGGATAAAAAAGTTTATTCTTTTCTTAATAATATATCTTATCGGTTTCTAATAGGAATTACATAATTGGTGAAACAATATTTCTATATACAATAAACATGCACTTTGTTTGACCCATTCCCCTATGGTTTAAAATTTTGATTTGACACATTTTAGATATAAGGTGACCCAAATGGCTCTCAAAGAAAAGAATCGAAAATCAACCACTATATGTCACATCATGTTAACTTGCTTTTTATCCAGGATCAGAAAAGGCACATCCTTGAGTTCATGGGATGCAAGTGATAAATCATTGCTCATGTCTGCCATGAGTTGCATTGCTGCAATAACACTACTTTATTATTGACATAGTGTTTAGTAGATTAATTTATTGACATAGTGTTCAGTAGATTAATTTATAAGTGTATTTTGTTACATTTAGCTTTAACTTCATTGTAGTCACAACTCTACCATGGCATTGCATCCAATTTTTAAGTTGAATATTTAATGTAATGGACACATGGAGTTGCATGAGATTGAATGTTTAAGATTTAATGGGGTATTTTATTCTTTTTCAGAAATTAAATATTTATTAACATGTCATATGAAGTTGTGCCATTTATAGTGGTTTTAAATTGTATATTTTTAACCAGAAAACTGTATTTCCTTCATTTACTTATCTTTTCAGTTTTGTTAGATTTATAGTACGATGCTTCGTTGTATTTTAATTTTCAACTTCAGATTTCTATAGTAAGTTCATGCATACAGTTTCTTTAGGATCAGTATAATCGTATTTTTTTTCTAGAAATTAAAAAAAAAACATATCATTTTACAACACCGCGAAATTCGCGGGTATTAGCACTAGTTAGATAATAGAATAGAATAGGTTCAATCAAATTAAATAGTGGGCAGGCAAGTGATATGGGTATTTGGGCTGGATATGAGAGTTTTAGATAAGCTTCATGGGAGATAAGCTTCATGGGAGTTGGGCTGCATGGACGGTGGGCCTAGACCCACCCTACCTAACCTTTTAGTCCGCCTATGAAAAGCCCAACCAAAGCCGGTGGAAACCCCACCGACTTTGGTTTTTAAGATAGTATATAATTTTCTATCGCCAATAAATAAATAAATATGTGTGTATATAAGCACAGATACTGAGATGCCAAAATACCATTACTCCTCTACGGTCCTAGGCAGGGCCGGCCCGTTAGTGTAATTGGGCTAGGCGACAACTTAGGACCTCCGAAAAAACAGGGCCTCTAAAATAAAAAATAAATAAATCTAAATTTATAAAAAAAGAATATTATATTTACGTTTATATTTGTTAACATTCATACAATTGTAGTCTAGTGGTAAGAACAAGATTTGGTTTTGTAGAGGGCTGAGTTCGAATCCCACCTAATAATAGTATACTTAAAATAAGTAGCATGTAACCAACTGGGGTAGCCCAGTTGGCCATCGACACCCACCTCTTCCCAGAGGTACTGAGTTCGAGTCTTGGAAGTTGCATATGTCGCCCAGGGTAAGAACTCGGCATGGGGAAGTCACCGCGGCTCCCGGAGTGAGAACACTCCGGCGGTTGGGAGGACCGTGCACTATCCCCCCTCCCCCCCCCCCCAAAAAAAAATAAATAAATAAATAAGTACCATGTTTTAATTCCTTTCACACATAATGTAAGTTTTTATTTGTTAGGTTAAACTCTTTTCACCAACTTATTTGGATTTATTTATTAGATCCCGACATTATTTGATTAGGGAAATCATCTAATTTATATAATAGTTAAGTGCTTTATAAGTTTCTTCCTAATATATATTTCATATAAGATACAAACCGAAATTACGAGTCTAAAAAATTTAAAAAGAGCCTCGAATTTTTAATTCGTTTTGGGCCTCCAAAATTCTAGGACCGGCCCTGGTCCTAGGCAGTGCACTTTCAACGGCTTTTTGTGTAGGCCTTAAAATTTCATGCCACAGCCTTTTTAAATGTTATTACTTAAAACATTTATGAAGTTGGTTTTGTATAATTAATAACTAGGTTAGAACCCCGTGTATTACACGGGTTTAATAAATATAATTTTATATACTAAATAAAAAAATAATATATTTAAAAAAAAATTAACAACAAATAATATGCATGTTTATCTATTGTTAAGTGAAACAGTGCTTTTTACTTTAGATAAAACTTTAAGATTTGAAATTTTAGTTTAATTAAGACTTTACTATTTGAAGTTAAGTTTATGCTAATAATTCAAAGTTGATAAGATTTATATTAATTTAATTAATATTTTATAATTTAAATTAAATAATAATTATCTACAATTAAGAATGGTCTAGAATAATGACAAATGTCCATTTATTGGTTTCTTTTATTATATAGCACTTGTGGATTCGTTTCCGGATCGATTTCGAACTTCTATCTAAACTAAGATTTCAAATCGTAAAGTTTTATCTAAACTAAAAAGCATGGTGGTGGGTGGTGGTGCTAGACAGTGGTGGTAGACGGTGGTGGTGATGGACGGTGGTGGTGATGGACAGTAGTGGGTGATGGACGGTGGTGGCGATGGACGGTGGACGGTTATGGTGGGTGGTGGTGTTTAATCCTTTGCAGACCTTAGAAGATCTTAGAAGTGGCTGGGTCATGTCTGCACCAAGAAGAGCTCATACAAACGTTTTTTAATAAAAAGTTTTCTGAAAAACAAACAGTCTGCAAATGGCAATGTTTACGCATGATATACGCATCACAGATTCTGCGCAAATATTTTTTAGAAAAACAAACACAAATATAAAACGGTCAAAATCATTCTCAAATTAACCACTTTTAAATAAATGGATAATTTGTGAAAGCAAATAATGCTCCTAGGTATCAAATCATTAAAAGAATTATGATTCAAATACTAAATCACATCAGGTCGTTGCAAAAAAAAAAAAAAAGAAAAAAAAAGAAATTATTTAGTCCTTTATTTATTTATAAAACAATGACAAAGTTCTCTATATCAACTTGAAGTACTTGAAGAGTTCTAGTTTTGGGTAATGTGCTTTTTCTAAGCCCATAAAAGTGATCTCTCGGCCCAATTGATGTGCAGTGTTGGATTTGAAGTTAACTTTATGAAGAAAAAAAAATTAGAGTAGATAAGATTTATATTAATTTAATAAATATTTAATAATTTAAATTAAATAATAATTATTTACAATTAAGTATGGTCTAGAATAATGACAAGTGTCCCTTTATTGGTTTCTTTTATTATATAGTATAGACTAGTGGTTTTTCCCCGCACTACGTGGTGGGAACTCAGTTGTATCCGTTTGGTTCATTCTGGTACAAACACTCGCAATAGCAGCAAAAAGAAAAAACTAAAAAAAAAAAACAAAGTCGTGATATGCGTAAAAGAATACATGCTTTATATCAATCAAAAACCATAGAAAAGAATACCGGTTCCGATATACCGATATTTGTAACAATGTTGTTCGGTTGAAATCGGTTCGCTTAGTCACGTATCAACCCTCGTATAGTTTACGATAAAAAATATATTTTCCATATTTTTATTGCACTCGTATAGTTTACAGTTTACAATAGAAAAATATCAATAAAAAACGATAAAAAATATCTGTTCCGATACTACCATATTGATACTAATGTTATTCGGTTGAAATTAGTTTGATAAGTCCCATATCAATACTCGTATAGTTTACGACACAAAAAATGTGTTTTTTATATTTTTATCGGTGCTTGTATAGTTTACAATAAAAAACAAATTGAATATCATTGTCAGTTTCGGTTCGATTTGGTAAGATAGGGTCACGGTTTCCATTTTAAATACCATTGTCAGTTTCGGTTCGATATGGTATGACAACGTTACGGTATCCATTTTAAATATCATTATCAGTTTCGGTTCAATTTGGTACGACAGCGACACGAAATCAATTTCAAATAAAAAAACAAATTAGAAAAAATAAAATAAATATAAGATTAAAAGTTTAGGTTTACTATTCATCACTACTTCAAAATAATATGTATAACTGGTTAAATTCCCCCGCACGTTGCGGCGGGTATTCTTTCGGTATGGGTTCGATTCATTACGACATCGGTACGGTATCGCCACTCGGTATACCAAGCGAAAGATAAAACCCAAAAAGTAAAGTCACGACATGACCAAAACATATCATTATGTGTTTTAAATCGGTCAAAAACCATAAATACAAATATCAGTTCTGATAATAATGATACTGATACCGACGTTATACAGTCGAGATCGCCAGGGCATCAATGTTGCTAAGACATTATCTTAAATGTTATATGAGAAAACTTAAAATAATAAAATAATGAAAACTTAAAAAACTATAATTTTTTTAACGGCAAATTATATGTGAAAACGTAAAATAATAACATAATGAAACAATAAAATAATAAATTAAAGTAATAAAATCTATCTATCTATACTATATAATAAAAGAAACCAATAAAAGGATACTTGTCATTATTGTAGACCATCATTAATTGTAGATAATTATTATTTAATTTAAATTATTAAATTTAATATATGTTTCAAACATTTAAGAAATTACGGATAAAGTTTCATAAAATATTAAATTTTAAAGTTATATAATTTAATAATTACCGATAAGTTATCTGATTAATTTAATTTTAAATATTATTTTGTAGCAATAAGTTTATCTATTTGGGTAATTGCTATATGCCTAATCTGGGCATTTCAACATTTTTAGAACTAATAAATTAAGACCACTATTATTTAAATAAAACTTGGGTTATGAAATGTATGTTCACATGAGTGTTAAAACTCATGAAAAAGTCGATGATAAAGGTGGTCTTCTAATCGATGGTTCAAATGCTTTCATATTTGTAAACTTGACAAACATCAGACATTTTGATCATACATGACACAAAATTTTGTTTGGATGTCAGAAACGCGTCTTAAAGATATCGTTTTCTAATTGTTAAATCTTCGTTATTAACTATTTGATTTTTCATTTACTTAACCCATACAATACACGGAGTTATAACCTTTTAATAAAATAATGAGAACTTAAAAAACTATAATATTAAAAAAATCTTGAACTACTGTTCATCACCTGTTGGTGCATAATTCGTACGTCTGCCACTGTGCGAACAGTTAGATAGAGTGTGTGTTGAATATTGTATAGAATAGAGATAGTTGGACAACTTTTGATATTATAAAGGTCCATCCGGATCGGATGGCAATCCGATCGGATGGACACATGGTAGGAAATGTCTATAAAGAGGGGCATGGGGCTCCTATTTGGACAAGCTTTTGGTTCCCAGAGGGGACATGCTATCCAACTGGTCTCGTGGTGCTGTAAACGTTGAATAATCAACAGAGACCAGATTGAAATTGACTGCTCGGTGTCGTATTCTGTTTCTACTCCTTTCTTAGTCGTAATAATCGCACCAAACACGTCGGATCTGGACCGAAGCTCCGTCATCACCGGTTTCTTAAAATAATAAGATAAGAAAACAATAAAAAAATAAATTAAAGTAATAAAAATAATAAAAACTTAAAAAATTATAATATTAAAAAAATGTTAGAACTACTGTTCATCACCGGTTTGTATTAATATGTATAATATGTATAATGTATACTAAGAATAAATTTATGAAGTTGGTTTTTGTATAATTAATAATAATAATAATAAATTTATGAAGTTGGGTTTTTGTATAATTAATAATAAATATCAGACTGCTCTAATGTATTTTATTAGTTTTTGCCCCGCCCGGGTTGCAGGGCACTAACCTGAATATTTCTCTCTCATATACGTCTGTGTTTCGATTACTTGTACATACTACGTATAAAATGATCTAAAAAAATACATTGAGTCAACCAATTAAAACAAAACACTACCATACCTTTGCTAAAAAAACCTAAAACGATGAAAAGACTATAATTTTAAACTGGGGGTAAAATTGTAATTTTTTATGACAATTGAGCGTGTATTAAGCAGTCGTCTGACACAAATAAAAATTACACCGACTTAACAATTAAAACAAAACACTACCATAGTTTTGTAAAAAAAAAACTAAAACGAACGCATGACTGTAATTTTACACTGGGGCAAAATCGTAATTTGACAGGAAAAAAACAAAACCAGTTGCAAAATTGTAAATTTAAATGGGGTAAAATTGTAATTTAGCTGGACCAATGAAGAAGTGCCAGACAGACAGCTTGACACTCTTCCCCTCTATACCTTTTGTACGTATATAAAATATCAAAGATCAAAACCACTACACCACATGTACTTTTGATAATGAAATCCGCGCTCAATTATAACTATACTAACTTTGAAAATGCTAAAAGCAAATAAATTAATAATAATAATAATAATAATAATAATAATAATAATAATAGTAATAATAATAATAATAATAATAATAATAATAATAATAATAATAAAGGGGCAGCCGCCCTTTTCCATCTGTAGAATGGTGAAACTATTGCCGCCCATCATTTTTATATAAGTAGGTAAATGCTAAAAGAAAAAATAATAATAATAATAATAAAAGGGCAACCGCCCTTTTCCACCTGTAGAATGATGGAACTATTGCCGCCCATCATTTTTTATATCTAGGTAAATTTGGTTTATTTAGTTTATTTTTTATTTTTAGAGTTTACATATATTTATATACACGTATCGTATAAAATGTACTATAAAATCAGTAAATACTATTTTATCACACATATTTGAAACGAAAATACTGTTAAAAAGGTTGTAATATAAAGTTTAACTAGTAATAAGACCTGCGCACGTTGCGGCGCGGGTTAGTCCAAACGTTATGTGATGTGTTAACCATATGAAAAAGCACGTTTTAACATATCCGACTGAAATCAATGTATCCTATAGTTGCATTGCGATTGGATCAAAATGTAACGTAAATCGAATTTATATCGTACAATCATAACGTATTATACGCGACCCGACTAACTCGAATTTATATTGTCAAGGCAAAAACTCTCGAGGGGGTCAAAGTGCCATTTACAAAGTTCATAAAAAGTTAAGTGGTAATTGCACTTCGTAAACTTAAGGGCTAAGAAATGGTAAATTTAAAATTTGATAAAGTTTTGGGGTAAGAAGTAAATTATAACAAAGTTGGGGCTGAAAAGAAAACTACCACAAAGTTGGGGTGTCAAAAGCAAAGTATTTATAAAATGGAGTAGTAGTTAAGGGACTAAATTTGTCATTTTATGAAACTTTGAAGGTATTAAAGTCAAGGGACTAAAATTGCAACATCGTGAAAGTATAGGGGAAGGGGAGGCAAAGCCGGTGGGGTTTCCACCGACTTTGTGTTTTAAGAGTATACTGGTAATAAGACCCGGCGCGTTGCGGCGCGGGTACTTCGCAAATATCAAACGGATTAGTTGAAGCGTTATTTGATGTGTTAACCATATGAAAACGCATGTTTTGACGTATCCGATTGAACTCAATGTATCCTATAGTTACATTGCGATTGGATCAAAAGGTATCGTAAATCGAATTTATATCGTACAATCATAATGTATTATATGCGACCCGACTAACTCGAAAGAAACTATAACAAAGTTGGGGCTGAAAAGGAAACTACGACAAAATTGGGGTGTCAAAAGCAAACTATTTGTAAAATGGAGTAGTAGTTTAGGGATTAAATTTACCATTTTATGAAACTTTAAAGGTAACAAAGTTAAGGACTAAAATTACAACATTGTAAAAGTTTAGGGTAGGAGGAGGTAAAGCCGGTGGGATTTTCATCGGCTGTCTTTTAAGTTATTGTATAATATAATTGAATGTGTTGATTCTTTTCTTCTCTTTTGGTTATATTATTATATTTAGAGTTAATTGTCAAAATCATCCCTGAGGTTTGGGCATGTTTGTCATTTTCGTCTAAAATGACTTTTTTGTACCATTTTGCCCCTCACGTTTGGCATTTTTGCCATTTTCATCCAAATGAGTAACTTAGTTAAAAAAACATCGTTTAATGAGGGGTACGTTTGAATCTTTACATTTATAAGTAGAGGTATTTTGGTATTTTGGTCTTTTGGTTTTATCGTTTTATGTATTATTTAACAATGTATATTTGATTATTTATTTCCATTTATATATTATATTCAAAGAAAAAAAATTTGATCATCATGCCTTGTATAAATGTTCATCATCGCAAACAGTACTTCTCCACCCAACTTATCTCCGACAACTATCACTGCCATCTACCACCACCCCCCGCCACTACCTGCCACCACCTCTATCATCGTCATCAGCCACCACCCCCATAACCTCCACCAACCACCCGCCATCACCGGATTCCTCTTTACCACTGCCCAAAATCGTTGACGAAGCCAATGATGACAGATCTGGCGCGTGCATTCAACTCTCTAAACTCCGACGACTCTGCGGGGGTCATCATACTGTCCGGGTTAGGTCAGTTGTTCTGTTCGGGTGTGGATTTGACTTATGGTAAAGAAGTGTTCAAGGGAGACGTGAAGGAGGTAGAAACTGACCCAATTGCTCAGATGGAGTGGTGTTACGTTTGCTTCAGTTTCATTCATCATGCTGATTTTGTTTTAGAAACCTTAGAATTCGTTTTAATTGAGTCGAGTAGGGCTCAATACGTTTTGGATTTGTTCAAGAATTGAGTCAAATCAAGGAGATGTTAACAGTTTTTTTTTACGGGAAATTGAAGAAAAATTGAAGTGTTGTTATTTTGTTGAACGAATTTTGATAGAATTGGGTGGGGTTTCAGATCCGACAATGGTGGTTATGGCTGGTGTGGTAGGGTTTCGAATTTGGCAATGGTGGTAATGGCTGGTGGGGTGGTGGTGGTGAAGGTGCAGGTGCAGGTGGGGTAACTAGGGATGGAGAAGAATGTTTTTTTTATTAAAATAATATGATAAAGCCAAAATACCAAAATACCCCTATGTATAAATGTAAAATTTCAAACATACCTCTCATTAAAAGGTGTTTTTTTAACTATGTTAGTCATTTGGATAAAAATGGCAAAAAATGCCAAACGTGAGGGGCAAAATGGTACATAAAGATCATTTTGGACGAAAATGGCAAACATGCCGAAACCTCAAGGACGATTTTGACAATTAGCTCTTATATTTATTTTCGGTTGGATTCACCAACTTTTCTTTCGTAATCAATTGTGTCCATCCTTCGATATAATATGTGGACAAAATATTTGATACTAGACACGGACATTGGTACTGTATATTTAAAATATATATTTTTTTGAACGACCAACAGAGTCAATCCCGAGCACTCCCAGGGCATTCATTGGACCAAACGAAGTACTCCAAGAGTAACCCGGGTCCACCACCAATTCCAGAGAAAACCTGGTAACCCACCCGCCCATAGGCACAACGATAAAGTTAACAGTAAAACCCGTTTGGCTCAAGGATCTAACCCAGGTTTCCCTGAGTCTCCTATCATTGCCCACCAATGACTCACTCTGCACCAAGTAGGAGTTAAACTTACATCTCTCAAAAGAAATACAAGTCTTCCACTGCTAATTAGCACCATATTAAATATAATCTTTTTCAAGCGATTTTATTATTATTATTATTATTATTATTATTATTATTATATTTAAAATATTAAATATAATTTTTTTCAAATGACTTTATTATTATTATAATTATTATTATTATTTGATATCCTGATATGCTTGGATCATTTTGAAAAATTGCTCAACGTGCTTGGATCATTTTCTAAGTTATAGATATTGGTGGAGCTTGGCTAAAAGTTTTAGGTGGGGAGGGGGAGAAAGTTATGGAACTCAATTTATATATTGTATAAATATTTAGTCAAAATAATTATGGAAGGGGGGTCCCTATATAATTTTAGAATTTTTGGACGAAAAATTGAAAAATTTTATACCTCTAACTGAAACATTCAGGGGGGGGCACCCCCCGGTTCCCACTAAGCACTGCCCCTGGTTATAGAGAAATAACCCAAGAGTCGTTGATCACATGAGGAATAGATAACTCAGAAAAGTGATCACATCCTAATTCCACATACCTCAGTGAAAAAATTATCAACAACTTAGCCGAGACAATTTCTAACACGATATAAACACAACATAAAAGTAATCATATACTAGAAAATAGAGGAGTATCGCAAATGGTTAAATCTGTCGCTAATTAGTGGTACTGATAAGAAATCATCGTCGGAAAATATGGCGATAAGTAATCTCATTTATGATAGACTACCAGAGGAAATTTCATGCAATAACCACTAATACAAAAATAGGTATTTGCTACGGTCAAATCCGTAGGAAATCCATAACTAACTCCCATTTTGCTACGGATTTGGTTCGTAGCTACAAGTCTCGTCGCGAATTTATTTGCTATGAACTTTAGCTACGAAAATTAAATTTATATATTGTATAAATATTTAGGCAAAATAATTGGGTGGGACCCCCCAGTTCCTACTAAGCTTCGCCCCTGGTTATAGAATAACAACCCAAGAGTCATTGATTACATGAGGATTAGATAACTCAGAAAAATGATCACATCCGAATTCCACATACCTCAACGAAAAACAAATGTTATCAACAGCTGAGCCAAGGCAATTTCTAACACGCTATAAACACAACATAAAAGTAATTATACACTAGAAAATAAAGGAGTATCGCAAATGGTCAAATCTGTCGCTAATTAGCGGTACCGATAAGAAATGATCGTCAAAAAATATGGTGGTAAGTAATCTCATTTATGCTAGACTACCAGAGGAAATTTCCTGCAATAAAATGTGCTAATCCGAGCAAAAGTCGTTTAATAAATGAGTTAATGTTCCGTTAATCCGTTTGAGGGTTTGCTAAATATTTTTATTTAGCTAATAGAGATACTTATTTTAGGGTACACACTTTTTTCCTCTCTATTTCTTTTTCTCTCTATATATTGATAAAGAGTAAAGGTGTAACAATATTAACACCTTTATTTAAAAGGTGGTTAACTTTAGTAATTTTTACTTTGCTTTTTATTTATCACTAGGAGTCTAGGACTATTCATTTCCAAAAATGAAACTAGCTTTTTTCAGTACCATCTTCCTTCTTTTTATTAACTCTTCATTTTGGCACATTTATTCATTATTTTCAACTATCATTCTCACTTCCATATTCACCAACGATTTCTATTCAATTTTTTTTTTTAAAAATCTTGAGCTAAATATATAAATTCTGGTTCGTTAGATGGGAATAAGAGAAAAAATAGTTCAAAAGATGCCAACTTAAAAAAAATTCATCATAGAGATGAATTCATTGTTTGTTTAAATTATCAGGAAGTCATTAGATTTTACTCATATTCATACCAAGCATTAAACGGGTTGATCCGAAACACGGTATGAACAAGACACAATCTAAAATGCACCAAGTTAACTAGTGTTGATGTATTTGACAAAAATAAATACACGCTAACCTATTCAACATGTGAACTCACAAACATGAAATCCATCATCCAGTCAAGTCAACTTGCCAAACCCACGTAATTCAACTTAAGTTTATTAGTTATGAATATTCTAAACTTATTGGTATCAAAATATAAAGAAAAGTTCAAATTTAAAATTCTAGAAACTTGATACATAAAGCTATACAGTTCAAAGTTTATATATATATATATATATATATATATATATAAAGGCCGGTTAACGTACAAAATGGTGTAACGTACTTTGCGTATACAAAACATTATCAACATGCGAAATTGGTAACTAACATGCGACTTTCATTTTCCCTCTCAACGCGATTTCATTTTCTTCCTACACATGCGATTTCAAGGTTTTTAGCAACATGCGATTTTCATTTTTTGGTAACATAAGGTGCGATTTTGTCGTCGCGTACGCAATGTACGTTAAGGCATATTGTACGATAAAGTGGAAATCCTACGGAAAGTGTGTTTTTCCTAGAAAGTCTAGGAAGCGATCTGGGCCATCCAATGGGTGTGTTTAATGGTTGAGATCATCTTGGTGACATTTTGGTAATATGTGTTTATTAAAAATAAGATTATTTAATTAATCAGGGGTAGATATGTCATTTAGCTTGTTTTAAATATGGAAATAATTGTCATTCCATAACCATCCCACATTTCTTGGAAATTTTTTTTCTCTCTCTCTCTCTCTCTCCCTTTCTTTCTCTCCCTCTCTCTTCCTTCTATCCTTCATGAAGAAACACACTAAGAAAACACATCTTATTAATCTGCTTGCTAATCTGCTTGCTGTTAAAACACAGCGTCAAGAAATCCTACAGCATTACCAGCATGGATGGTAAAACATAGCGTATGAATCTGCTTGCTGTTAAACACAACTGTATGAATCTGAATGCTAAAACACAATTGTATGAATCTGCTTGCTGTTAAAACACAACTGTATGAATCTGCCTGCTGTTAAAACACAACTGTATGAATCTGTTTGCTATTAAAACACAACTGTATGAATCTGCTTGCTGTTAAAACACAACTGTATGAATCTGAATGCTAAGACACAACTTTATGAATCTGCTTGCTGTTAAAACACAAATGCATGAATCTGAATGCTAAAACACAACTGTATGAATCTGCTTGCTGTTAAAACACAACGTCAAGAACATTCTGGTGGTTTCCAGACATAATTAAAAATCGATATAGACCAGATAATAGTAAACAGAAAAAGAAGTGTATTTGCCATATCCGCAATCAAGAATTGTGTTTGAAGCCATAACTATCTCTCACGTAAAAAATGATTTACGAATAAAGTTTATCAAGATTGTGAAAGGAACGAATGAGAATTTGATTGATATTTACGTCTGCTAGTAATTCGCAAATCATGGAGAATCAGTTACCATAAAATTGTGCATAGTTAGTTAATGAGATATAAATTCCAAAATTAAAATAAAATGTCAAATTACACAATTGCCCTTTTAGTTAAAATCCTTCAATGCCACATGTCACGTTCTGATTGCTTCCTAGACTTTCTAGGAAAATAAGACTTTCTACCCAACTCCTACTCTTGTACAATATATATAAGCCTTATTTTTAAAATTTTTTAAAATTTCTTGCATTCTCAATCCTCTCATGGCACACTAAAATTCTCTCCGTCACTCCTTAGCCTAACCTCCTAGCCCCTTAGTTTCATTCATTGTTCTTCATATTATATTCCAAAAAAAAGTCTTATTTACCTTTTGTTACCTCTTGTTCAATCCGCTATGCATAAATCTTAAGGTTGCTCGAGCTTCTGCCTTCACATTCAAGAGCCATTTTCTTGTAACCCACTGTAAGACAATTTTTATTACCCCTCTTATTTACTTTTGACTGTAATATTTTTACTTTTTACTGTTAAAAAAAGGGTTAGCATAAAATAATTTATAAATAATTTTTTAATAAATATGTTAATAAATCCATTAATATATATATATATATATCTGTTAATAACTATATATATCTGTTAATAAATTTATATTTATTAACAGAATATGTTTATATTCTTTCTGTTTATATTTCTGTTAATAAAAATTTTTAAAAAATTGGTATATACGCCCCCCTGATATGGTATCAGAGCAAAGGCTTTCCTAAAATCTAAAAGACTGAGACAAGCTCCATATTTTTACTGGCTATAAATGCCCAAAACCTTTTGTGGTGAACTCTCTCAGGTGAAGATTATGGGAAATGTTTATTGCTTTGGTAACAAATTGGATGAGGTTCTGTAGTTTTCTATAATAATTATCAGATTAGATTTATATTAATCTTAAAAACTGGAATATAAGAATATCTAACAAGAAACTAAGGGTAGGAATTAAAGCTAAGGAGTCGGAATTTATTAAGCCATAGAGCACTCTCAACCATCTTCGCCATTCAAAAAATTTGAATTCTTGAATTTAGAATTTACTGAAAAACCCAGCCTTAAAAATATTAATACAGAAAATTATAGTTTTATTTGCAGAATTAAAGATAATTGTAAAGATAATCTACATACAGAAAACCCATATCTAAACGCTTTAACAGATCTAGTAATAAATCTTGGTTGTAATCTACAGAAAGATTCCATAATTAATAAACAGTTACTTGAAAAGATTTCGGTATATACAGAAGAATTTAAAAAATATTCCAAAAATTTAGATTATATAAAAGAGCAAAACAACCAAATACTTAAAGAACTAAAGAAAAGTTGTTTAGAAAAACAAACAAAAAATATACAAAATAATAATATACAAATAGAAGTAGATAAAATCACAGACGCTATAAACAAACTTAACATCGAAGATATAAAAATTATTAAAAAACCAACACCATATAAACATTGGCAACCTCGAAAATGAATAACCATTTTTTCAGGAAGAAGTAGATCTATACAAGAAGCTAGAAATTCAACAAGTAGTATACAAGATATAATTACATCTGAAACATTTTTAAATCGAATACTTAGACGTGGATCAGGGTCTAACAGTAAAAAACAAATAGTGCAAATAGAAGAAGAAATAGATGTAGACAGAAATATGGATTTGTACAATCAACACCAATTAGACATATTAAACCCAAAAATATTATATCAAACTGGTATATTTAATGTAAATACAACATTAATAAGAAGCACTAAAGAAGAAAGTCTCAGAGTTCTAGATAAAACAGTAACTATAGATTAATTATCACCAGAAACTATACAAAGAATTAGACACTCTGGTAAACACTTTGTACATACATGATTAATCGTCATAGGCATTAAAGCTTTAGGACGAAAGAATTTAGGAACTAAACTTTTGGCACTAATATTAGATAAAAGTTGGAAAACAGAAATGAAAAAAGCAATAATATCAGGAATGGAAGTTGACTTAAGCCAAAATACAGCCTTATTCTATTGCACACCAGGAATATTAAAAGACATAAGATTTGCAAAATATAAAAATAGCTTTACAAACAAAAGGATATGAAAATTATGATGGAAACAATATAGTTATAAGTGTAGGGGTACTAGGAAAGGCTAGTAACAGTTCAGGGATGAAATACAAGGTAAACATAGATGGGATAGTTAAAGCAGTAGCATCAAAATCTATACAAATGATAGAACCAATTAAAATAGATCCCGAACAATTAACAGGTTTAGAATGGAATATAAATGATCTTCAAGAAAATGAAAAAACAGTTCTAATTCCAAAGAGGAGTTTTATATATGAAGGATTAGATGGTAAAAAAAGTTTAAGATTTACAGATTTTAAAGAAACTACAAACGAGGAAAATAATGAAAATACTATGGAATATAGTTTTATGAATATAGAACAACTAGAGGAGGATGAAATAGATCCAATATATGATACAGAAAATGAAGATGAAATAAATACAGATTTCTTAAAATTCAAAGAAGAATATATGGATTACACTCTAATAGACTATGAAGAGGAGGAGTTAACAAGTTTTAAAACAGAAGAAACTAACAAAACAATAGAACAAATAATAGATAGAAAATTTACAGAATTAAACATACAAGAAGAAGTAGATAATATCATAATAGAATGTATAACAGACCTAGGAATGACCTATGAAGAAAGCTATAAAAAATACAAGAACTCTATAATTTACCATTAGTAGAAAGCATTTTACAGGGAAAAACAATGTTGGTAGATTTTTATAAACATGAACAAGCCTTTATGAAAACAAAAGAAGAATTACAAGGAAAAAGACCTAGAATGGAATGGAGTGGAGATTCTAGTAACAGAACTTCACATGAAACCCTAGGAAGAGAATCCTGGACACAACCATCAATAGATTACAGTCAGGAATCAACATTAAGGGGAAGAGGTAGTAGGTTACCAATAGGACAAACATACAGTGAGAATATGTTGCTATTAGAACAAAAACCCCAACTATGGATAGATGAAGTATTAACATGGGAACAAACAGTAGTTAGAATGTGGGAAACCAATAAAAAAGATAGCATGGACATGTTTTCCTATCTAGAAACTACACTAGGACCAATAGTCCTAGGAATCTGGCAAAGTAAAAAAGCACAAGATTCAACAGAAATTAATAATTTAAAGGCTTTAGGAGATAATCCTTATAATTTCATATCACAAATCAGAACACTTATATTAGGAGTTGATCCAACAAAAAATAATAGTCTAATACAAGATACAGCTATTAGAAATCTAGAACAATTAAGTATAGCTGATATGAAATATATAAATGAGTTTACACTAGATTTTACAAGATTACTATCACAAACAGGAAAAGCAATGGATGATAATCTATGTGATAAATATTTTATAAAATTACCAGGAGATTTAGGAAAAAATATACATGAGTTGTGGAAGACAATATATGGAGAACACCACAATCTTGGAATAGGACCGAGAATAACTTATACATTTGGCATATTATAAGATAAATGCAAAGAGGTAGCTTTACAAGAACAGCTAAAAAGAAATGCATATACATTCTGTAAAACAGCAATTTACACACCTCAAGCCTATGGTTTTTATGATAGAAAGAAAAATATAAGAAAAAGCACTACTTATAACAAAAATTACAAAGCAAATTATAACAAAAACAAATATGTTAGAAAGCCTCAAATAAGAAGATGTAAATGTTTCATATGTGGAGAAGAACAACATTTAGCTAACAAATGTCCCAATAAAAATAAGAACATAGAAAGGGCTAGCTTAGTGGAACAACTACACGATTATGAAATAGAAGCTATTAAAACAGACGAATCAGATAGTGAGTCAGTCTATAGCATATACAGTGAAGACGAAAAGCCAATAACTAAGGTCACTTACACATACATGAATATAGAAGAATGCCAACATATTGGGTACATCAAAGAGGTAATAATTATATAAAATGCTATAATTGTGGATATTATCATAGTATAGAAAAAAGGTCACAATGTAATATATGCTTTCAAGAAATATGTTGCATTTGTATAAAGAAATTACATAACATAGATATAGGTACTACATCAAAAACTATAGATGCAAGTACCAACATAATTATAGAAAGATTAAACAAGTTAGAATTAGCAACTGAATTACACAGTCTAAAGTTAAGAGATATAGACAATAGAATTATAGAACTAGAAAGAAAGATAGGAGCTAAAATAACAGAAGAGCTAAGTCAAATGTCTACAGAAATACCTGAAGAACAAGTATTTATACAGACTCAAGGATCTATAAATATGGTCAATATACAATGCCGCTTATGGCTTGATAATAATAGATTTTTAGACTTAACAGTATTAGTTGATACAGGAGCTACTAAGAGTCTAATATCACATAGTCTACTACCAGAACAATACCATAAGGAATTAAAATATAAAGTTGTAAGTAGAACAATTGAGAATAGATTAGTTGAAATAACACACTACTTAGAGCCTATAAGAATACAGTTTTTAGATTTTTCAAACAATTATAGCATAAAGTACGACATACCACAAGTGAATATAAACCCAGCATATATACAGTCAAAAGACTTTGTGCTAGGATTAAATTTTATATTTGCTTTAAATGGTTCTGTTACAGTAAATAGAAACTTTATTACACTCAGTAAACAAATCTATACAATCCCAACAACAAGGTATAATAATATATCAAAGATTGCACAGAAGCGTGGTGGTCAAGGAAGCTTAGAATTTTTAAGGCAACAAAAAAGAAGTAATCCAATAGAAAATGAAACTATAAAATTGTTAACAAATTTTTTAAGTCATGAAGTAGAAAAAGGAAAAGATATTACAAAAAAAGTATAAATCACCCTATGATCTTGCACTTAGAAAAAGTTGGTCTTATAGGTGAAGATATTACAAAATCACATATAGAAATACATATGTAAATTTAAACTAAAAAAATCCGGATATTACTATAAGAACTGCTAATGTAGAATATAGTCCCTTAGACAAAGAAGAATTTAAAAAACAAATCCCTGAAATGATTAGCCAGGGATTAATTAAAAAATCAGAAAGTCCTCATAGATCAGCAGCCTTTATAGTAAGAAACCATAGTGAAATAAAAAGAGGTAAAGCAAAAATAGTATACAATTATAAAAGACTAAACGATAATACAGTAGATGATGGATATAATATTCCCAATAAAGGCACTTTATTAAATCTTATACAGAAAAAGAAAGTTTTTTCAAAATTTGATTTAAAGTCAGGATATAATCAGTTAAAACTTGAAGAAAGTTTTAAGCCATGGACAACTTTTACATGCTCAGAAGGACAATTTGAATGGAATGTTCTTAGCTATGGGCTAAAGAACGCTCCTTTAATTTTTCAAAGATTTATGGATGGTATTTTCTTAAAATATGACTTTTGTTTAGTATCTATTGATGATATACTTGTAGCAAGCCAAACAGTACAAGAACATGAAAAACATTTACAACAGGTGTTTGAAGAAATAAAAAAGAATGTAATAGTAGTGTCCAAACGAAAAGTGGAATTATTTAAAAGAAAAATATCTTTCCTAGGATTAGAAATAGGTAATGGAAAAATAGAATTACAATCACATATATCTACAAAGATACTTGATTTCCCAGAAAAAATTGAAAACTTAAAACAAATACAAGCCTTTCTGGGACTGGTCAATTATGCCAGAAAATTTGTTCCAAATTTATCAAAGTTAGTAGGGCCTTTATACAGTAAAACAACAAAAAACGGCCAGAGGTACTTTAATTCAGAAGATATAAAACTAGTTAAGGAAAATAAAATGGCAGTTAAAAATATTAAACCACTAGAATTACCACTTGTTACAGATAACATAATTATTGAGACAGATGGATGCAAAGAAGGATGGGGAGCAGTTCTTCTCTGCAAACCAAATAAATATAGCCCTAAGCAAGAAGAGAAAATTTGTGCTTATGCAAGCGGTAATTTTCAAAACAAAACAAGTTGGACTAGTATCGATTTTGAAATTCAGGCATTGATATATGCATTAGAAAAATTTAAACTTTTTCTTCACAAAGAATTTACAGTAAGAACTGATTGTGAGGCTATTGTAAAATTTATAAAGAATGATCAAAGCAAAAAGATAAACAGGACCCGATGGATTAATTTACAAAATATTATCCAAGGAAGTGGATATCAAATAAATTTTTAACATATTAAGGGGAAAAATAATGGGATAGCCGATATGTTATCCCGTAATATTAACAGATTGTTGCTTTTAGATGAACATGAAAAAAGATTAAGGAACGGCAATACTTATACATCCTACACAGCCTACAAAATCCTCTTCCGGTGAATACATCATCCGAAGAAGAAAAAACAGAGAAATTCATGAGCCAGTCAATCCAAGCAGCAAGAACACATAATTTTAGAAAATTGCCTGCAACACTGACAGATTTCAACAGTGTTACACAGTTTTACAACCCGAGTCAATCAAAAGCTACAAGTGTTCGTCCTCCAAAAAATAGACATTTTACACAAAGGGCTAGCTCTCAATCACAGAATACACAAAATGTGGTCATTACCTATGGAAATTATGCATTACAAAGATGTGATGATCCCAATACAAAGTTTCATCCAATTATTGGGATGCAATTAACAGAAAAACAACAGTGTTTATTAGACAACCTGTGGCATATTCAAACTATGCCTCAGGCCTCAACCTTTAAAGTCTAGGTGTTAAATGCACTAAGCATTTATTTTTATGAACAAAGTAGCAAAACATCTGAGAAACCACACAAGCCTAAGTTTACCCATTATGTCATATTTCGAGGTACTAAAATTGGTATTTTTAATAAATAGGAAACTATGGCTAAGCACATCAATGCCCCAACCCAAGAAATTTTTATTGAATTCTGGGATGATTTTTACAAGTGCACTTGAAAACTAATTTTTATTAAATTTTTTACTAATTTTTTGTTTCAGTTTACCCCCATATTTCCTTTACTTAAAAACTATTTTTTACGTGCATATTTTATGTACGGGTATGTGTAAATATGATTTCTTCTACATTCCGAAGTAAACATTTTTTATAGACGAATCGGGTCAAATATAATACGTTTTCGTTTAAAGAAACCATTCTTACGTGCATATTTCTATGTACGTTTTCGTATAAATTCAAGTTGTTTTACGTTTCGACGTAAACTTTTTTGGAAAATGATTCAGGTCAAATATAATATGGTTTCGTGTTTATTTTATGTATGTTTCGTAAAGTTTGTTTCGAACCAAGTGGAGTCAAATTATGGTTTCTTTTTCTCCCTTTTTTTCGAAAGCTCTAATTAATCCATTTCGATTACATGTGCATATTTTCCTTCATACCCATTATGTTTTCTTTGTATAAGTTGGTTATGATTGTTCGATATGAATTCCATTTACTTTACGTTTGATCCAATCACAATGCTTATACAGGTTACACTGAGTTCAACTGGATACGTCGAAATGTGTGTTTTCATATGGTTAATGCATCATATAACGTTTGGACCAATCCATTCAATGTTTACGATGTACTCGTGCCGCAACGCGGGCGGGTCTTAACCCTAGTTTATAAAAAAATGTATAAAATTGGCATGTTTTTTAAGGAATTTTAGTTTTCTCATTTATATATAGTTTTCTCATGATCCTTTCCCTATATATATATATATATATATATATATATTTGATGATGAAAAACTAAAATAAACAAAAATCAAAATACATGGAACACATGAATAAAGATAATATTTTAGGGCGAGGGTATTGGTACATCCACCAAAAGTAATGACACACCCCCCAGAGGTGGCATATAGGGCAATAAGGGGCGTATATAGTGTGAAAGCAATTAATGTGTCAGAAAAAGGGTTTTGATAAGCATCTCACTGCCCTATGAGAGGCATATAAGGTTGTGGTAGTTGGAGCATTTATCCCTATACGCCTCTCATTGAGCAATGAGAGGCTTATCGGCACGACTTTTGATGGTGGTGGTGGGTCGGTTGTGGTGGTGGTGGTGTGTCGGCTGTGGTGGTGGTGGTGATGGTGGTGGGTCGGCTATGTTGGTGGCAGTGGTGGTGGTGGTGTGTCAGCTGTGGTGGTGGTGGTGGGTCGGTTGTGGTGGTGGTGGTGGTGTGTCGGCTGTGGTGGTGGTGGGTCGGCTGTGGTGATGGTGGTGGGTCGGCTATGGTGGTGGTGGTGGGTCGGCTGGGGTGGTTGTGGTGGTGGGTCGGTTGTGGTGGTGGTGGTGGGTCGGATGGGGTGGTTGTGGTGGTGGTGATGGGTCGGCTGGGGTGGTGGTGGTGGTGGGTCGGCTATGGTGGTGATGGTGGGCCGGCTATGGTGGTGGTGGTGGGCCGGCTGGGGTGGTTGTGGTGGTGGGTCGGTTGTGGTGGTGGTGGTGGGCCGGTTATGGTGGTGGTGGTGGGCCGGCTATGGTGGTGGTGGTGGGCCGGCTGGGGTGGTTGTGGTGGTGGTGGGTCGGCTAGGGTGGTGGTGGTGGTGGTGGGTCGGCTATGTTGGTGGCTGTGGTGGTGATGGTGTGTCGGCTGTGGTGGTGGTGGTGGTGGTGTGTCGGCTGTGGTGGTGGTGATGGTGGTGGGTCGGCTATGTTGGTGGCAGTGGTGGTGGTGGTGTGTCGGCTGTGGTGGTGGTGGTGGGTCGGTTATGTTGGTGGCAGTGGTGGTGGTGGTGTGTCGGCTGTGGTGGTGGTGGTCGGTCGGTTGTGGTGGTGGTGGTGGTGGTGTGTCGGCTGTGGTGGTGGTGGTGGGCCGGCTATGGTGGTGGTGGTGGGCCGGCTGGAGTGGTTGTGGTGGTGGTGGGTCGGCTATGGTGGTGGTGGTGGGTCGGCTAGGGTAGTAACCAAAAGAATGCATACACAAATAGTTCTAGTGGACGAAGCAAAGAGACCGTTGTGTATCTGAATCAGGTTCTCAAACAAACTGTGAAATCGAACAGTTTCTTCGTAGATTCCGTCCGGTTTAAAAGCCGGTTCAGACGCGTGATGAACTAACCGATTCTATTCCCAACTCACGACATTGCGTTGTATTTAAAATCTCAATTGATGAAGGGTTCATCAAATCGAGAATCAATTTCTTCATCATATTTTTCATGCATTTCCATTAGCCACAGTTGTACGAAGAAACTGTTCGATTTCACGGTTTGTTTGAGAACCTGATTCAAATACACAACGGGTTCGTGTGAATCTAAGTAATAATATGTAATAGTTAGCGATTTAGTGTGTAGGGTTTAGAGTTTAGGGTTTCGGCTATGTATTGTATTACATTTTGTATGAAAGTGTTGTGTTTTGTGTTATTTTATCAAACAATGTTCACTTACATTTGCGTTATGGATTATAGAGAATTTGACGGTTTATAATAACACTTGATAAAAGAAAATGTAGAGGTTTTATAATACTAATTAAAAAAAATATTGACGTTTTATATTAACACTTGATAAAAAAAATGTAGAAGTTTTATAATACTAATTTAAAAAAATGTTGACGTTTTATAATAATAATTAAAAAAATGTTGACGTTTTATACTAACACTTGATAAAAAATGTAGAAGTTTTATAATAATAATTAAAAAAAATGTTGACGTTTTATAATAGTAATTAATTAATAAAAATGTTGTCATTTTTCTAGATATATATATAATAAAAAATGACATTTATATACCTTCCTTTTATAACAATAAATAATAATAAATATAAATGTTTATACTTTTTTTTATTTTAACAACAATTGTTTTTTTTAGATAATACTTCACCCACTTGAAAACCCTCCACATCCTTCAAATTTATTCCACACAAAAGAGCCAATGGTTGGGCAATCATTGGCTGACACCCAATCATTGACAATTAATAGATGTGTGAAAAAGTAACGAAAAAGTAAACGTATATGGCAATGAGGGGCTTATCAGGTGGATCCATTTTTAGACGTATAAGGTAATAAGGGGTGTATAGGGTTAGGAGATGTGTGCATAAATTGAGGAGATGTGTAAATAACCAAAGCCATATTTTATATACATACATAGAGAAACAGAGTAGAAAAAAGTGTATAAATAAGATTTAGAGGTGTACCAACAACATATCTTTACTTTATTACATATTAATTAACATCCCACCATATAAAATATTTACAGAATTGCCAATCAGGTGGTGGTGGAGTGATAAGGGAGAGACTTGGTGTTCTAAGGGACCCAAGTTCGATTCCTGACCTCCCCATTATTTTCTGCGGCACCTGGTGATGATGGAAGACTAGGCGAAAAGGTGGAGATCACTAGTTCGATCCTTGAACTGAACGGATTTTACCTCACCGCACTGTCGTGCCTTCGGGTGAGTGTTCACGGGCTTCGGCCCTAGGTGAGGGTTTTCCCCGGTTCAGAGACGAGTGTATCTCGATATGATGAATTTCGCTAGTAGCCCATTTAGAAGATTCGTTGGCCGTTAAAAAAAATGTTTAATGAATTATAAGTTTGCTATTTATATATAAACAATAATAAGACTATAATCAGTTAAACACCAGTAATCTTTTTTTATTAAAAGTTTCTCCAAATCATATAATCATCCTTCTCTTAAAGCTTCACAATTTCTGGCTCATTTACAGGGTACCTATGAATGCAATCAGCCCATGCACCATTTTTGGTAGCTTCAATTTCCCGGTTACATTCCCACACTGCACTGTTACACTTAAACCCACTCCCAAACCCTATTTGCCAAACCCTATCTCCTTTCTTCATCCTCCCTTTTGCTTCCATATATCCTAACTCATACCACAATGAAGAGGAAGACGTGTTTCCAAACCGGTGAAGCGTCATCCGTGACGCTTCAACGTGTTCTGACGACAGCTTCAGACGCTTTTGAAGCTCGTCAATAACCGCACGTCCACCCGCGTGAATACAAAAATGATCAAATGCCTTTTTGAAGTCAGGAATATAGGGTTTCAAGTCAAGTTTAAACATCTTTCTTCCCAAAAGATTAAAAAGAAACAAGAGTTGCTCAGTTACCGGAAGAACCAATGGTCCGATGGTGCTTATGTTCGACTTCAAAGAGTTGGCCGCGATCGCCATGAGATCTAGGTTTAAAGCTATCCCAACATGTCCTTCACTGTCTTCTTCTTGGGTAACACAATGGTAAGATTTATCTTCTGACCCTTTGTGGGTCCGTATCACATGCAAAAGACTGTATTTTGCATGTGTACTTTGTGACCTTTTATTGGTCAAAAGAATCGCTGCTCCTCCCATTCTGAAAAGACAATTTGGGAGGAGCATCGATCTTTCTTTACCCCTATAAGAATTAGGAGTAAGAATTTCAGTACTTATTACAACTGCATAGGATTCGCGGTGGACTTGAAGTAGACGTTTTGCAAGATCTATCGATATTAACCCCGCACTACACCCCATTCCGGACAAGTTATAACTTTTTACATTGCTTCTCATCTTATACTTGTTAACCACCATGGCTGAAAGAGAAGGAGTTGGTGCGAAAAGACTACAGTTTACGATCAAGATATCTATATCTTTAGGGTTGATTCCAGTTTGTTGTAACAAAGAGTCCATGGCTGAGAAAATGACCGATTCTGACTCGTCTCTAGCATCCATCATGCTAGGGTTTGGTGGAAGATAGTGTAACGTATGTGGTAAAACTGTTTCTTCACCCAAGCCAGATCTCTCAAAGATCTTGACCAGAAAAGCAATGCTTTTGGGCTGTGAGGCTAAGATAATCTGACCGTGTTCAATCGCGGTTGCATATGATACACGGAAGGTGGAAGGTGGCTTGAAACAAGCGAAATCGATGAGGTAGACGGTTCGTGGTTTGTTTATAATGTAGAATGTGAGAAGGGAGATGCTTAGCAAAGTGAAAGTGAGCGTGTGGATTAAAGTGAGATGGTTAAGAAGGTGATGTAAGGATTGGTTGAATGTTTGCATGAAGAATGCCAAGATCAGGGTCATGATGAGATAGTTGTAAAATTGTTTTGAAGACTTCAACATTGTGAAGAAGACAATGGGATATATGTGTGGGGAGGGATGAGCTAAGAATGAACTGAATGGGGTATATATACGAAGGGGACAGGAAGTTGAAGATCTAATATTTGTTTTAATGTTGTGAGGATGAGGAAGATGAGAAAATTAGGCAAAAGATCAAATACAAATAATCTTAATATACTAAACATACAAATTAAAGGAAAACTCAAAAATACAAGGTGGTATTTTTGTAATTACCACAAACTATCAAAGTTACTATACAAATGTGAACTCAATCAAAAATACCTAAAAAACACAATTTTTTAATATTTTTTATAAAAAAATCGCTACATTTTGTTAGCAAAAAAAAAAAAAAAAAATTGCTGCTACTAAAAGTAGCGATTTTTTAATAAAAATGTTAAAAAATAAAATAAAATAATTTGTGTGTTTTTTTTTTATTTTTTTAGATTTTTTTAGGTTTTTTGGGGTTTAGTTTTTAGCATTTTAGCTTGGGTGTGGGGGGGGGGGAGGGGTTAGGTTTTTGCAGGGGGGGGGTTTAGTTTTTTTTTTTTTTTTTTTTGGGGGGGGGGGTTAGTTTTTTTAGGTATATTTGTAGAGTAACTTTGATAGTTATTGATAATTACAAAAAATGTCACATTGTCTTTTTGAGTTTTCCTTCAATTTGTATATTTAGCATGTTAAGATTATTTGTATAAGAACTTTCCCCGAGAAAATTAAATGAACTTTTCATACTTCATTTATTATTTATTAAAAAAATTACAAAAAAGTTTGATTTTTAAACGCCAGCTAAGCCAACAAATTTTGGGAGCTTAGCGGATAAAACTGAGCGCTAAGACGGCAAAAGATGACGGGTAAGTTGTAGCCGACAGTAAATGTCTAATTTAATAAAAAGTTGGTCAAAGATGTGTATAAACGTAATTATTCATGCTATTAGAGCATCAACAACGCTAGAGGGTGGTCCAAATCCAGACTAGCTTAGTTAGCAAGCCACATTATTTTAAACCATCATCATTTCAAATTCCACCTTTTCCACAACACTAAACCATTTCAAATCACCACCTCATTATCCCTCATCACCTACTTTCCTTTTATTTAAACTATTTATAATTTACATAATCTATTTTTAGTTTATTTCCTTAATTGTATTATTTAATTTTTGAATAAAATATAAACGGTTATACAAAAAATTCAAAACAAGGTAGTTAATTTATTATTTGTATTATATATTTTTTTTTAATTTCGTAATCTAGTATTTTTCAAACGACTACTTCTACAACGGCTAGTTTTTCAAATGGTTATATTTGCGACGACTAGTTTTTAGTGGCTATAAATTGAATTCGTATTTCAAGCAACATATGTATTTCTCAACCAATAATTCACTATAAAGATTAATAAAAAATGGCAAGAAACCATTGGACTGAAGAAGAAGAGATGACTCTGGTCAACTCTTGGATGGACTTATGCGCCAACAGATGAGTAGCCGGGTCAATTAGAGAACACTTATTTAAAGGATTCCGTAAATGTGTAGGAGTAAGTAATCACTCTTCGTACATAACTTTGTCCGTGTTTCATATTCTATTAGGGGAGGTTAGCAGACTTCATGCGTTCTTCGACCACATGATGGCTCAAGGTGACGACATAATAGAGGTACAAGCGATTGCTTGGGCTCGTCGAGAATACGAAAAACATATAGAATGGAAGATATTTCACATGGCAGCCTGACAATTAATAAGTAACCATCCCTGTATGCAACATGCTCCCCCTCTGGATGCCGACTTCGATGGTTCAGGTGTTGATCATTAGGTTTAATTATGTGTCTATATATTCACACACCTTCTTGCCTATTTATACACTGACCTATAGGAATCGTATAGGTCCATACGATACGTATAAGGTTTATGTTTCAGACAAAGTAGTCAAACCTCATATAGTGTCAAATCAATGACGCATACGATGCGTATATTATTTTATTATTATTATTATTATTATTATTATTATTATTATTATTATTATTATTATTATTATACCGTATTATTCTTATTGTTATTGCATACAATATAGAATGTGGATCACTCTTCTGTCCGAAAAATAGAACGTGGTAACCCTGCGCACCCGTCCAGGAGGAAATCCACAACTTGGAAAACCTCTTGGCTCAACTTGAAATAAATTGCTCTGCGCTAGACTCTAATCCACAACCTCCCATTAGGAAACGCATGTGCCTACCACTAGACTAGATGGTCTTTGGTATAAAGAGTTCTATGCATCAAATCTAAAGCTACCAATAAAAATGAAAAGATGGGAAATCTACCAGTTATCTAGAAAAAAAACATAACACGCCACTTTGCCAAAATTAAAACATTTAATTCTTACCAAGTTTCATTTATAACCCAAGCACAACAAGGAGTTTATCCAAGAATGGCCATATAAACTTGTCCACAAACAATGATCATGGGAAATACCATGGTGAATTTAGTGTAAGTTTCAAATAACTTATTGATGGTTGTTGATTACAAGTTCTCTCTCTCTTTCTCTCTCACTCTCTCTCTTAAACTAAGCTATTACATGTGATTTTTTGGAGTGATCCCAAACTCCTAGTGACCTCTCAATACTAGAGAGTATGTGTCTGAAAAACGGGAGAGGAATGGGCTTCCAAGGCTTCTATTTATAGGCTAATTGGGTGTACGTGTGCACGACCGTGCATGCTTAGGCATGGTCGTGCCTCGTCCTTTTGCCTTACAGCTCGTAGTCCTTGTTGTCCTTTCTGTCTGATTCAACTTTAGACACGACCATGCCTAGGGCGATGCACGGCCGTGCTTGGACATGTGTCCAGACAGGGCTTCAAAAGGTGTCAGTCTTGTCGGATCTTGAAGCCTTTTTGTCTTTATCATGCATGACTATATCTAGTGGTGCATGGTTGTGCCTCCACGTATCGTGGACTTTTGCTTACGAATCTTGGGTTGACTTGTTGACTTGTATGGATAGGTTGATATGCACGACCGTGCCTATCTGGCAGTTTGTTGATTTCCTTGGGATCTTGGATTTTTCCGTCATTTTGGAGAGCTGCAATTACCAAATAGGAACGATTTAGATTATATTTTCAATGATAAAGTCATAAAAAGTCCCATAAATTGGGGGTATTTATGCACTAAAAACAAGTATAATTATGCTCGCGAGTGTTTTGCAATATAACATGCGGTTTTTATCACTTTTCAGTGGGTTTAACAGCGCCTTGATGTTCGACATCATACTTTGTTTCACTTGTTGGGGTTGTGACAACATTTGTTGTTTCACATGATCTAATTCTTTTTTCGGTTCAAGCTCTTCATTCTTAAGTTTTGATGGTTTAAGGTCAAGCTTTCTCTAGAATATGTCTACTGAACCGAGCATGACACGTTCTATCAAAAGAGAGTCTCGTAGTCTAAAAGACCATACCATCTTGGTTAGGACAATACCTAAACTTTACTCTTATTTCTTTAAAGTTTACGAGCTTAATGAACTACTAACAATCCGCAAACTTAGCCTTGAATTAAAATTATGACTTGAGAATTGAAATCTTCAAAAGCTTATAGGTCATATCAAAATCCAAATATCAAGACAGTATATAAACAAACAATATCTCTATGGGATAATTGCCCTTACCCTAAACCACCCCAAATGTTTGTACATGCGTGATTATCAAATGTTCTCACAAGTGTCATTCCTTAGATCAGGGGCACGACCTATTATGGATTGTGAATTTATGTACAACACGCGTTGTATGTCTCACATCTCTGATACATAGTGTTATATTCCTACTTATTATACTTTGGGAGGCAATTTGCTTATATTTTTATATGTAAGTCTCGTTTATACAAATCCTGAAGTGGTTTACCTCATGCAACTTTTTGTTGGTGGTGTTGTGGGTGATTGGAATTGAAATAGGGACGAGAGAGTGCGTTCAAACTTCTTAATTTTAAGGTGTGTTAGGTTCATAGATTTTTTTGTAAATAAATCGAAAGTGGAAATTTAACATGATTTTTGGTAGCTAAAGTTATTAATGAAATTCGAAATAGAAAGAAAAGGGAGAGGTTTTTTTTTCTTTAATTTTTTTAATGGTAATCTCAAACATTCCAAGATTAAGCGAAGACCGGATTAGAATGTGATTTACACCCGACAAGTATGAAGACTTGTATAATATGGGTAAACTAAACACATTCTGGAATTTGAGATAAAAAAATGACAAGGTTTGACCCGTTTCGGTTAATTTATGCAAACTAGTTACATAAACCGTACCGAACGCGAAAAGTGAATAACGGGTAACCAAATGAGTCATGAATAGGTTCCCTAAGTTAATATGCTTAATATGTGTTATGATAACAGTAGGATATCTTCCATTATGCCCAAAAAGAAATTAAAATCAATTTAAGCCCCGTATGGGTATTTTGGTCATTTTAGAGTTTATAAAAGAGTTTAAATAACAATCTAAGGTTCTGGTCTAAAATAATCAGTAAAATTATTTATTTGTGGTTATATCAGTAAGATATTGTATATATGTGAAATTCATCGTTTATGGCCAAACTGTGCACCGTAGAGGCATTTTGGTCATTTCACATAAGCTTTAAGGGTCAAATTTGGAAATCTGATTTCAAAACTTTTACTTACTGTTAAAGTATAAAAATTTACTTATAATATCAGTAGGTAATTGTCACACCCCGATTTCCACGTGTCTCACAGGTGGGCCCGGTGGGGGATTACCGTGACGTAGTTGGCAACAATATAGTCAAACCACACAATATATGAATGCACAGCGGAAGCATAAAGATAAATATATTTCAACCATCGTTTGTAATATCAACGTATTACGGATAGTCGAAAAGTATCCACAGGGGATAAATAAAATATAAGTATTGTTCAACAGACATAGGCATCTTAAGCTTGCGAGACTCTTTATTGATGCTAAGGAGACATATCCAGCCAATTACGCTTAGTACCTGCATTTAATCTTTTTGGGAAAATACGTCAGTTTACACTGGTAAATACGTTCAACCGACACTTTTGTAAAAGGTTTAATAAAAATTGATTTGAATGCACACGGCACAAACTCTTTATAACTTGGGAGAATTATTTAAATTTATAATCTTGTGAACGAATTACATGTTCCTTATGCGTTCAGTAGCCCGGACGTACCGGGTTAAAGATCAATAGACACACCACATCAACTATTTATGCACTGACGAGTGTACGCCTACACTCCGCGCTTAGGTCGTGGCCATTTCGTAAAATGCTGCCAGGGATATCCGGGACATGGTCATTAACCCCCCAAAGGCGTTTAAGTAAACAAAACTGTTTAAACGAGCCGATAAAATTATTCAATTAACCACCGAATGATGGAAGATTTGATGCCCGATCAAGCGGTATTTTATATACCGTAACCCAAGCCCGTATAACGGAAAATAAGTTAAAAGTATTTACCTTTGCAAGTATTAATCCTTAATCAAATAACTGCAAATATCTTTTACTGGTCTCCTATTCTGGAACGAAGGTTTAAAATAACCTATTAGAATCCTAACGGGTCTTTAATTTAGCCTTAGCTTAGACTGGTCAGTTTCAAAGGATAATTACGGTTTAATCGCGTGAAAGGCGAAAACCGGGAATGGAATGTGATTTGGACCCGACAAGTTTGAAGACTTGTTTTATATGGGTATACTAACCACACTCTGGATTTTGGGGTCAAAACAATAAGGTTTGACCCGTTTCGGCTAGTTTATGTAAACTAGTTACATAACCTGAACCGTGCGCGCAAAAGGCGTAACGGGTAACCGTAAAAGTCCTACACATGTTTCCTAAGTCAATATGCTTTAAAGGGGTTGTGGTATCAGTAGGATACCTTCCATAATACCCGTAACGAGTTTAAGTTCATTATATGCCCCGTAGGGGTATTTTGGTCATTTTAAAGATTATAAAAGAGGTTTCTGAGTTCTACAGGAAATCTGAGTTTTCCGAACCGTTTATAAAGTTCAAAATACTCTATTTATTATTTAAAATCAGTAGCAACTGGAATCGGGTCAAAAGACCTTGTAGAACTCAAGTTATGTCCGAAAAGGGTATATTCGGTATTTACCGAACCGTTGCCATAACCGCAGGTTAAAAATAATTAAAAATCGTTAAAAATCCCAAAATATTATTTTACATAAGTGTGTAAAAGGTTTGGTGTCAAAATCTAGGTTTAGTTAGGCGTTATGCTAATTGCGCCATTTAATTGCAAATGTTTCCGTAATTGCGCTATTTAGCATAACTCCTATTCTGGACCTCGGATTGACGTGAAATTTTAGGGACATGCTTAGAAATCAGTAACTAAGGTTATGGTCCTCTCACATGTCCGAAATTCTCGTTTTAAATTAAAAAGGGCGTTACGGTCAACTTTTAAGCATTTAACGGAAAGGTGTAAAAGACTCGGACAAACAACGAACCGATCACAGAGGGTTATACCATCATGTAACCTGGTCCTAAGAGAGTCCTAAGGCATATCTAAAACATACTTTAACGGGTCAGAACTGAAGTCAAAGCAAAAGTCAACGTTTTAAGACTTTCGGTTCCGAACCGGGTCTAAACAGTAAATGGTCGGATCAAACAAGCTTAGACTAGTTAATATACTTATTATCATATTATATGAGTGTTAAAACAGGTTACACACCATCTACATTACTGATTATGCATAAAATCGCAAAATAGCATTTCTGTTGACTTTGTCTAAGCACGTTTGACTCGACATTCGGACTAGTTAGAGTGGGAATCAGAGGGTGCCCTTTTAGGGGTTTAAAGCCCACATGATTACCAACATATAACTACCTTTGATTCGACAAACCACTGGACCATTTGTGATTTATCGTAAAGTCAATCGTTAATTACGACGGTTTGACTTTTAAGCTATAACTAACCAAAAACTCAACTAAGAAAGGTTAAGGAAGCTTACCAAAGTCCTATGCACGACTAGGGATGGCTTGGTTCTGCTTTGGAGCTCCAGAAATGATCAGAAGTGCAAGAGAAAGGTGTGAAGAACTTGTTGTACATGAAGGCCTTTATATAGTGTTCATAAGGCTCTAGATTGTTGACAAACAAGTCTACCCATGCTCATTGATCATCAACAAGTGTCTCTAAGGGCCCTAAAGCAGGTAGGGGGCGCCCATGCTGCTACATTAATGGAACTAAATCGGTTTGGAGTGAAAAGGCAAGCATGGAGCAAAAAGAAACGATCAGAGAGCCCCTCGCGTGATGCGACGGACCCCCCCTTGGGCCTCGCGTCGCGCGACCCCCCTCTGCAGCAGATCTTCTAATTTCTGATTTTTGCGATTTGGTCCTTGGCTCTTCGAACACTGATTAGCCATCAGTTTCTTGCATATTGAGCCTTAAAAATTTACGTTTAGGGGCTTCAAGACCTATACCCATTTCGTTAAGTCCTCGGTTAACTTATTCTTACCCGAAAAGTCCTTAACTTTCAACGTTGACGTTTTAGTCCCTCGCATACGAATTTGATCACAACTTGCTCATACGATAACGAAACTTTATGAAATTTTTGTCGAGTATTCTAGTGAGCATAATTAACCGTTACAAAGCTTCGGGTTTGTCAAAAGGTCACTCAGAGGTATAACTTAAACATGTTGACACATTTGACCCCTGTAGTTTGTAATTCCTTAATTTCTTCCACATTTCGTTCCGTACGATCCATGATTCATTCGTTTGAAGGTACGAGCATCATTTAGGGTTACCGTACAGTATAATTATCCCTTGTTGACATTTTTAACCCTCGAATTTGCATACTTTCAATGTTTGCCAACTTTAGTCCTTTATTCAGTATTTGACACCACGTGTAAACCTAAGACACGTGTCAATACATTATTGGGCACAAAATTTCGAGGTGTTACATCCTCACCCCCTTAAATAAATCTCGACCTGAGATTTACTGAAACAAATAAGGGTATTTTTCTTTCATCGTGGATTCAACCTCCCACGTGAATTCGGGACCTCTACGGGCATCCCATTTGACCTTTACAATAGGTACGTGCTTCCTTCGAAGCTTCTTTACCTGTCGATCTTCAATCGACAAAGGTTTTTCCACAAATTTTAAGCTCTCATCTATGTGCACATCTGTATGTGGTATTACCAGTGATTCATCAGCGAAGCACTTCTTTAGATTGCAGATGTGGAACACATTGTGAATTCCACTGAGCTCCTCCGGTAAGTTTAACTTGTAGGCAACCGATCCGACACGTTCGATTACTTCGAATGGTCCAATATATCCGGTAAGTCTCCTTAATGGGTAGGAAATGTGCTGACTTAGTCAGTCTATCAACTATAACCCATATTGTATCATTTCCTTTTCTCGTCTTGGGTAACTTGGTAATAAAATCCATAGTTACCATTTCCCACTTCCATTCAGGAAGTTCAGGCTGTTGTAGCAAGCCTGACGGCTTTTGATGCTCAGCTTTGACTTGCGCACAAGTCAAGCATTTGGCTACATAAGCGGCTACAAACTTTTTCAAGCCTATCCACCAATAATTTGCCTTTAGATCCTGGTACATCTTATCAGCTCCAGGGTGAACAGAATATTTGGAACTATGGGCTTCCTGGAGGATAATATCTCGTAGTCCCCCATAAATTGGAACCCATATTCGTCCATTTAATCGTAAAATTCCGTCCTTGCTAAGAGTTAATTGCTCCTCAGTTACTCCTAGTTTTTCTTTAGGGTAGTTAGCTTCCAACACAGCTTCTCTCTGTGCAGCTAACAACCTTTTAATCAAATTATTCTTCACTTCAATGCTCTTGGCATTGATTCGGATGGGTTTCACCCTTTCCTTTCGACTCAAGGCATCATCGACTACATTCGCCTTGCCGGGATGGTATCTGATTTCACAATCATAATCATTTAAAGTCTCCATCCAACGGCGCTGCCTCATGTTTAAATCCTTCTGATCAAACAGATGTTGAAGGCTCTTATGATCCGAATAGATTACAAACTTGATACCATACAGATAATGCCTCCACAGTTTTAGTGCGAACACAACAGCACCCAACTCCAAGTCATGGGTGGTGTAATTCTTTTCATGCACCTTTAACTGTCTTGAAGCATAGGCAATAACCTTGCCTTTCTGCATAAGCACACATCCCATGCCAGTGTGTGATGCATCGTAGTAAACTACGAACTCTTCGGTACCTTCAGGCAGTGTCAGCACAGGAGCGTTGCTCAACTTTTGCTTCAGAATATCAAAGGACTCTTGCTGCTTAGGGCCCCAAACGAACTTTACTTTCTTCTTGGTCAAGGAAGTTAGGGGCGCAGCAATCCTTGAAAAATTTTCGATGAAGCGCCTGTAATATCCTGCTAACCCCAGGAAACTACGAATCTCTGTAGGCGTCTTCGGCTCTTGCCAATTCATGACAACTTCCACTTTAGCGGGATCCACTTGGATACTACGCTCGCTGACAACATGTCCAAGGAATTGGACTTCTCGTAGCCAAAATTCACACTTAGAAAATTTGGCATAGAGTTTCTCATGATGCAGGAGTTTGAGAATACAGCGAAGGTGTTTCTCATGGTCAGCTTGGTTCTTTGAGTAGATAAGAATATCTTCGATGAAAACGATGACGAATTTGTCTAAGTACGGCTTGCAAACGCGATTCATGAGATCCATGAATGTGGCCGGTGCATTAGTGAGCCCAAAAGGCATCACTAAGAACTCATAGTGACCATAACGAGTCCTAAATGCGGTTTTATGTACGTCTTCATCTCTAACCTTCAGTTGGTGGTAGCCTGACCTTAAGTCAATCTTCGAGAAATAACTTGCCCCTTGTAACTGATCGAACAAATCGTCGATCCTCGGCAAAGGATACCTATTCTTTATCCTGACTTTATTAAGCTCACGATAATCGATGCACAGACGCATCGATCCATCCTTCTTTTTGACAAATAAGACAGGTGCTCCCCAAGGAGACGAACTAGGTTTGATGAAACCTTTAGCTAGCAGCTCATCCAGTTGTGTCCTTAACTCCTTCATTTCGGTTGGTGCTAACCTGTAAGGTGCTCTAGCAACAGGTGCTGCTCCAGGGATGATATCAATCCTGAATTCCACTTGCCTATCTGGTGGCAAGCCAGGTAGATCTTCAGGGAAAACTTCTGGGTATTCAGAAATGACGGGGATGTCTTCTATCTTTGGTTTAGGCTCATCAATAATCATTTGTGCCATGTAGATGACATAACCCTTCTTTAAACATTTTGAAGCTTTGAGCATAGTCACTTGCTCAGGCAGCCCATACTGGGTATCTCCCCGAATGGTAAGCGATTCACCAGACGGAGTCTTTATCACCACTTGCTTTCTGTTGCAGACGATTTGGGCCTGGTTATGAGCTAACCAGTCCATACCCAATACTATGTCAAAACCGGCTAATTTAAAGGGAAGTAGAGATAGAGGAAAAGAGTGGTTCTTAATGGCTATCACACATCCATCTAATACAGTAGAGACGGTTTCTATGGTGCCATCTGCTAACTCTACCTCATAGTTTATACTCAAGGTTTTGACAGGCATATTTAGCAATTTGCAAAATTTATGATCTACGAAAGACTTATCAGCGCCTGAATCAAAAAGTACTCTTGCAAAGACATCATTTACAAGGAAAGTACCTGTGATCACGTTATCGTCTAGCACAACTTCTTTCGCATCCATCCTGAAGACTCTCGCATTGGTCTTCTTGGTTTCTTCAGGCTTCTTGGCGTATTTAGGGCAGTTGGTTTTAATGTGCCCTTTCTCATTGCAACTGTAACAGGTTGCATCCTTCAGCTTTTTGCAATCCAAGGTTTTGTGATCCTTGGACTTGCATATCCCGCAAGCAAATGACTTTGACTGAGTTTGCGAGTTCGATTCGAGTCTGCACTTTCCAAAGTGTTGTTTCTTGCAAATCTTGCACTTGGGCTTCTCACCAGACTGATGCCCTTCCTTCCTTGACTCAGACCCTTTCTTGTTGTCACCGTTTCCACGGTGCTTCTTGCTCGATCTTCGTGAATTATCATCTTCACGTTTTCTCTTCTCAGCTTCTTTGTTCCTCGGCGATCTTTGTCTGACCGCATCCAGAGTGAGGGACAAAGATATGTCAGCTACAGATCTAAAGGTAGCTGGCCGAGAGGCCTTTACGCTTGCCTTTATCTCAGGGGATAAACCACCGATAAAACGAGCTATTCTCTTTGGTTCCGGGGTTACCAGATACGGAACCAACCGGGACATTGTGTTGAAGCTCGTGAGGTAAGCTTGACAGTCAAGGTTTGTCATAACCAACGATAGGAAGTCAGACTCGATCTTTTCAACCTCATGTTGAGGGCAATAATTTTCCTTGATGAGAGTAATGAATTCCTCCCACGTCATGCTGTACAAAACAGTCTTCCCCGAGGCCTGAACCAACGATCTCCACCATGCCAGGGCTTCGCCCTTGAATGACTGCGAAACAAACTTGACCACGTCTCTCTCTGCACAACCACTGATGTCTACAACGGTGTCCATCTCGTCTAACCAAGTCATACAATCTACCGCGCCCTTCTCCCTAGTGAAATCTCGGGGTTTGCAAGATACGAAATACTTATAGGTGCAACCCCTGGCGCGAGATGCATCAGTAAACACTTTTTCCTTAGGACGGACACTGTTTTCATTAGATGAGTGCTTGTCATCGTCCTTTTTAGGCTTAGACGGAGTCGAGTGTGGTTTGCTGTGAGATTTTGAGTGGGTTTTTGGCTTTGAGTGTGGTGTAGATAAGGTTCTGCTCCGCGACTCGGTGTATTCTTCATACTGTCGATCCAAGGCTGCCTTAACAGCGCCATCGACTAGAGCTTTCAATTCCGCGCCCGTTAGATGAATCTGGGCGTTATCATTTTCATCTTCTTTTGAATGACTATTCACTTCATTTGGATCAGCCATTGTAACTTGAATCTGCTACAGAAGATAATGACAAAGTTTTATTTAGGAGTTTATTATGGAATTGTCTTTTATGGCCATTCATTAACCATGGTAAACATAGACCATATCTGGTTAATTTGTTACTCACTTTTATTTAGGATTTGAATATAACTAATCCCAATTACAAACAATATTGTTAGTGGCACAAAAGCCTAGTCACAAGGACGTTTTTATAATATAAGCCGGGATTACAGAGAATCAAGGCTTGAAGGTTTGAACCGTAGTCCTTTTACCTTTTCGGACAGGGAGTCATAGACTACAACTGCCTTTTATCTTATATTACAATATGTATGGCCCGTAGGTACTACATCACTAATGGATGTTTAATGGGTTTGGCCCGTAGGCACTACATCGCTAATGGATGTTTAATAAATGATCATCTTCATTGACGATTTAACCCATGAATTACAAATCATTAATTTGGGGCTTTGGAATCCTTAGAAGGATTCTCATATAAGAATGACGCGTGTGATTTTAACGAATCACATCTGCCAAGAACGTTAACATGTTTATAGAGGTTAACTAGGAATCTGAATCTTTTAATCAGGTCTTACCATCTTGGCTGGGTCTTATAATGACACCTGGCTAGGTTTCACCATTAAGATTCTTTATTTAGGCAGACTAATTTAAAAAGAAATGATCTTTGTTTCATTGTATATAATAACAAAATGAAATTTATAACATATATTTCATTAATCATGATAATGGTTACACACTGCCCTAAACGGGACTTTTAAATAATTAAATACCTACGCAGAGGTTTTACCGAAAACAAGTCCACGCAGGGACCAAATACATAGATAGATGTCCGCACAGGGACTAAAAAGACAAGTCCACGCAGGGACTGAAATGCAATTGTCCACGCAGGGACTGAATACGATAAATGTCCTCACAGGGACTTGGTTGCAATAGTAAATATAATAATACATAAAGAGACTAATGATCTCGTTTCTTCCTCCCTTTTAGTAGGTTTGCTAGGCCCTTGAGGAATCCACGATTACTCTTACGTTCTTGTTCGAAGTCTCGTTCCAATCGGTTTAGACGGTGGAGGATTTCTTCTTGCTCCGGTGGAGAAAAACGTGGCTGCTGCGACGGTTGTTGAACCGGAGGTCTAGGAGGTGCTGGATACCCATGAGCTGAGTAATCTGGTCTCCAAGAGGTTCTATGGAGGGCATTGTAATTTTCCGCTACCACGTATGGATCGGTATCATAGTTATAGTTGTAGTGCGTGTGAGTCGGCTGCTCAAACGGGTTGTACGCGGTGGAACCGCCGTACGCTGGTATCGGATTGTCATATCCGAATGGTGGTGGAGGTGGTGCAACTGGTGCAGAATTCACCTCTGACCAGAAGGTTCCCCTAACTGTGGTTCTTCAGGCACTGGCGGAAAGTGACTTACACTCGAGTGGCGAGGGGTGCTAAAATGGAATTCCCCTCCTCGGGTGGACATCCGCGCGCCTGATCTCCTACGCCTTGGCGGATCTGGAGGTGCTTGCTGAACTGGTGGCGGTGGAGGCGGTGGCGTAACTGCCACGAACCGCGAATCCTCAGAAGGATCCTGTTGTTGCTGTTGGTCATGAGGTGAGAAATGATGTGAAGGTGTGAAGTACCAATCACATTGGTTAAACCTCGCCTGATAACTGTCGGGACCTTGATAGGGTGTTCCATGAAAGGATGACCCATCAGAGATCTCGATTGGATGGTTGGGAGTACCCCTTGCAGGTTCTATGGGATCTGTGTCTTCATCCATATCTACCGCATTATCTTCGGAGAAATGGTCTTCAGGTCCTAAAGGGTTATAGCCTATCGGTTCTTGAATATAATCAGCCGGGTTAAATCGGCTTTGAAAGAAAGGAGTAGGATCACCATAGGAACGGTGCGAAGCAGATCGCTGGAGAGGTATAAACGAAGGTTGAGGGTTACTAGGATTGTTTTCCGAATCTGGTCCAAAAGAGTGACGGTATGAAGGTGTCGAACTGTGCGAGGTAGAATGTCTTGCTGGCTCAAAGATGTTTCTTCTACGTCTCTGAGGTTCTTCACTCCTTGTACTGGAAGGAGCTCGCATGTTCGAAGGTCCGGCCTCGTGATCATTGTGAGTAGTGATCAGCCCTTTGCCTTTTCCTCCTCTTCCTCTTCTAATTGCTGGTGGCATATTTCCTGATTTCAAAACTTTAATCACAATAAACAATAAAAGACAAACTGGAATAACAATTCGAATTTGTCCTATGTTCTTGTCTAGACTCAAGTATGTGCAATTGTGTCATTGAGATTAAACACATAAGGATAGTGTTTAATTCACTCAATGTTGGCTCTGATACCAACCTGTCACACCCCGATTTCCACGTGTCTCACCGGTGGGCCCGGTGGGGGATTACCGTGACGTAGTTGGCAACAATATAGTCAAACCACACAATATATGAATGCATAGCAGAAGCATAAAGATAAATATATTTCAACCATCGTTTGTAATATCAACGTATTACGGATAGTCGAAAAGTATCCACAGGGGATCAAATAAAATATAAGTATTGTTCAACAGACATAGGCATCTTAAGCTTGCGAGACTCTTTATTGATGCTAAGGAGACATATCCAGCCAATTACGCTTAGTACCTGCATTTAATCTTTTTGAGAAAATACGTCAGTTTACGCTGGTAAATACGTTCAACCGACACTTTTGTAAAAGGTTTAATAAAAATTGATTTGAATGCACACGACACAAACTCTTTATAACTTGGGAGAATTATTTAAATTTATAATCTTGTGAACGAATTACATGTTCCTTATGCGTTCAGTAGCCCGGACGTACCGGGTTAAAGATCAATAGACACACCACATCAACTATTTATGCACTGACGAGTGTACGCCTATACTCCGCGCTTAGGTCGTGGCCATTTCGTAAAATGCTGCCAGGGATATCCGGGACATGGTCATTAACCCCCCAAAGGCGTTTAAGTAAACAAAACTGTTTAAACGAGCTGATCAAATTATTCAATTAACCACCAAACGATGGAAGATTTGATGCCCGATCAAGCAGTATTTTATATACCGTAACCCAAGCCCGTATAACGGAAAATAAGTTAAAAGTATTTACCTTTGCAAGTATTAATCCTTAATCAAATAACTTCAAATATCTTTTACTGGTCTCCTATTCTGGAACGAAGGTTTAAAATAACCTATTAGAATCCTAACGGGTCTTTAATTTAGCCTTAGCTTAGACCGGTCAGTTTCAAAGGATAATTACGGTTTAATCGCGTGAAAGGCGAAAACCGGGAATGGAATGTGATTTAGACCCGACAAGTTTGAAGACTTGTTTTATATGGGTATACTAACCACACTCTGGATTTTGGGGTCAAAACAATAAGGTTTGACCCGTTTCGGCTAGTTTATGTAAACTAGTTACATAACCTGAACCGTGCGCGCAAAAGGCGTAACGGGTAACCGTACGAGTCCTACACATGTTTCCTAAGTCAATATGCTTTAAAGGGGTTGTGGTATCAGTAGGATACCTTCCATAATGCACGTAACGAGTTTAAGTTCATTATATGCCCCGTAGGGGTATTTTGGTCATTTTAAAGATTATAAAAGAGGTTTCTGAGTTCTATAGGAAATCTGAGTTTTCCGAACCGTTTATAAAGTTCAAAATACTCTATTTATTATTTAAAATGAGTAGCAACTGGAATCGGGTCAAAAGACCTTGTAGAACTCAAGTTATGTCCGAAAAGGGTATATTCGGTATTTACCGAACCGTTGCCATAACCGCAGGTTATGAGCAGGTTAAAAATAATTAAAAATCTTTAAAAATCCCAATATATTATTTTACATCAGTGTGTAAAAGGTTTGGTGTCGAAATCTGGGTTTAGTTAGGCGTTATGCTAATTGCTCCATTTAATTGCAAATGTTTCCGTAATTGCGCTATTTAGCATAACTCCTATTCTGGACCTCGGATTGACGTGAAATTTTAGGGACATTCTTAGAAATAAGTAACTAAGGTTATGGTCCTCTCACATGTCCGAAATTCTCGTTTTAAATTAAAAAGGGCGTTACGGTCAACTTTTAAGCATTTAACGGAAAGGTGTAAAAGACTCGGACAAACAACGAACCGATCACAGAGGGTTATACCATCATGTAACCTGGTCCTAAGAGAGTCCTAAGGCATATCTAAAACATACTTTAACGGGTCAGAACTGAAGTCAAAGCAAAAGTCAAAGTTTTGCGACTTTCGGTTCCGAACCGGGTCTAAACAGTAAATGGTCGGATCAAACAAGCTTAGACTAGTTAATATACTTATTATCATATTATATGAGTGTTAAAACATGTTACACACCATCTACATTACTGATTATGCATAAAATCGCAAAATAGCGTTTCTGTTAACTTTGTCTAAGCACGTTTGACTCGACATTCGGACTAGTTAGAGTGGGAATCAGAGGGTGCCCTTTTAGGGGTTTAAAGCCCACATGATTACCAACATATAACTACCTTTGATTCGACAAACCACTGGACCATTTGTGATTTATCGTAAAGTCAATCGTTAATTACGACGGTTTGACTTTTAAGCTATAACTAACCAAAAACTCAACTAAGAAAGGTTAAGGAAGCTTACCAAAGTCCTATGCACGACTAGGGATGGCTTGGTTCTGCTTTGGAGCTCCAGAAATGATCAGAAGTGCAAGAGAAAGGTGTGAAGAACTTGTTGTACATGAAGGCCTTTATATAGTGTTCATAAGGCTCTAGATTGTTGACAAACAAGTCTACCCATGCTCATTGATCATCAACAAGTGTCTCTAAGGGCCCTAAAGCAGGTAGGGGGCGCCCATGCTGCTACATTAATGGAACTAAGTCAGTTTGGAGTGAAAAGGCAAGCATGGAGCAAAAAGAAACGATCAGAGAGCCCCTCGCGTGACGCGACGGATTCCCCCTTGGGCCTCGCGTCGCGCGACCCCCCTCTGCAGCAGATCTTCTAATTTCTGATTTTTGCGATTTGGTCCTTGGCTCTTCGAACACTGATTGGCCATCAGTTTCTTGCATATTGAGCCTTAAAAATTTACGTTTAGGGGCTTCAAGACCTATAACCATTTCGTTAAGTCCCCGGTTAACTTATTGTTACCCGAAAAGTCCTTAACTTTCAACGTTGACGTTTTAGTCCCTCGCATACGAATTTGATCACAACTTGCTCATACGATAACGAAACTTTATGAAATTTTTGTCGAGTATTCTAGTGAGCATAATTAACCGCTACAAAGCTTCGGGTTTGTCAAAAGGTCACTCAGAGGTATAACTTAAACATGTTGACACATTTGACCCCTGTAGTTTGTAATTCCTCACTTTCTTCCACATTTCATTCCGTACGATCCATGATTCATTCGTTTGAAGGTACGAGCATCATTTAGGGTTACCGTACAGTATAATTATCCCTTGTTGACATTTTTAACCCTCGAATTTGCATACTTTCAATGTTTGCCAACTTTAGTCCTTTATTCAGTATTTGACACCACGTGTAAACCTAAGACATGTGTCAATACATTATTGGACAGAAAATTTCGAGGTGTTACAGTAATGAGTTTTAGGTGCCAAATATATTTTTAACCCATACTATGCGTTTTAAAAACGTAAAAGTCGGTATTTGGCGATTTTCGGGTTATTTAAGGAAATCTGAGTTTTTGATCAGTTTCTAAAGCTTAAAATATTTTATTTAACATATGAAATCAGTAGGAAAAGGTTTGGTATCAAAATGATATGTAAAACTCATTTTATCAAAGAAAAGGTCAATTTCGTCAATACTGAATTTACATTAAAACTCTATAATTTAATCAGTTTAAAATTCAACAAAAATTTCCAAAAATCCCTAAATATTATATTATATCACTAGGTATAAAGTTTGGTGACAAAAATTGGGTTTGCATGTGATTTATACTAAAAATGCCATTTAATTAATAAAAAGACTTCAATTTACGATATCGAGCATAACCCCTAATTTAGACCACAAACTTATGTCAAATTTTTAGGACATGCTTATAAATCAGTAATAAAGGTTTTTGTCCTCTCACATTTTCAAAAATCTCGTTTTTATATCAAAAGGGCATAATGGTCAACTTTTAAGCAATTAACGGAATCATGCAAATGATTCGGATTTAATAGGAACCATATAGTATAATTTCAGAGGGTTATACTAACATGTAATATGGTCCTAAAGGAACCCTAAGGCATATCTAAACTAAGCTAAACCGGGTCAGAACTGAAAGTCAAAGCAAAAGTCTACTTTTGCGACTTTCGGTTGCGAACCGAGCCTAAACTCAGAATTCTCGGGTTGAACATGCCTAGACATGTTCTTATATTATTTACCAAGTTATTTTAATGTTAAAACATGTTCCATAACTTCTGCATTGTTAGTTATGAATTTATTTGCAAAAATTGATTCTGTTGACTTTTTATTAATAAGTTTGACCTGACAATTGACCAAGTAAAAGTGATAATCAGTATGTGCCCTTTTAAGGGTTTATTACCTACATAATTACCAACTCATAGCCACTTTCAATTTGAATAATGGCTAGACCGTTTGTGATTAATCACAAAGTCAAAGCTTAATTACGATAGCTTTGACTTTCGGTCATTAAGCTAATAAAACTTGAACTAGAGAGGGTAAGAATGCTTACAAGAACTCTTAGCATGAATTAGGAACTGAGGAAGGCTTCCTAGAGCTCCAAGGGACTCCAGAGAATGAGTTGTGAAGTAATATTTCAAGTGTGCAAGTGAACAAATGAAAAACTAGGCCTTATATAGGATTTTGAGAGCTCCAAGATCATTCCATCTGCAAATCTATAGTGTCCAGATGATCCCATGTGTCCCTAGTGCATGAAAAACTGTTGGCTCAGACCCTGGTATCGAAAAATTGCATGCAAAGGCGGTGGAACTGGCTGAGACATGCAGCTGTCCTTGTTTTATGCATCTGACACTCGTACGCGGGCCGCGTAAGACTCTTAAGGAGTCTACGCGGGCCGCGACAATGGGTAATTCCAGTAACAACTTTGCAAACTTTGCAATTTCAGTCCCTGGTCCAAAATAAGTTTATTTAACTTCTATTTATTGCATTTAGGACCTCCATAGTTAACTATTAAGGACCTTGGGTCATTATTTAACTCCGTTAAGCTCCTGGTTAGCTGTAAGATCACCCGAAAAGTCTTGTTTTCTTCGAAACTCCATGAATTCACTATCCAAGGTTCTTGTGAGCAAAAGATACAATTATTACAATGTTTTTTGGTTCGTTAAAAGGTCACTCAGAGGTAACATTTAACATGTTGACACTTTTAACCCCTATGTTTTTTAAATCCTTATTTTAAGCACAAACGACTTTCTATGTTCGACAAATTATTCGTTTAAAGAATACGAACGTCGTGTGAGGTCAATCAGAGGCACAAGAATGGCATGTTGACACTTTGGATCCTTTTACTCACATATTTACATTGTTTGACAATTTTAGTCCCTCGGAAACAATTCCTTACACGTTTAAAGTCCATGACACGTGTCTTTATTATATTGGTCGTGATTTTACGAGGTGTTACATCTTCACCCCCTTAAAAGAAATCTTGACCTCGAGATTTATTGGAACAAATGAGGGTATTTCTGTTTCATCGTGGATTCAACCTCCCACGTGTATTCTGGGCCTCTACGGGCATCCCATTTTACCTTCACAATCGACACGTGTTTCCTTCGAAGCTTCTTAACCTGTCGATCCTAGATTGACAAAGGTTTTTCAACAAACTTTAAGCTCTCATCTATCTGCACATCCTTATGTGACATGGCTAGCGATTCATCGGCTAGACATTTCTTCAAGTTGCAAATGTGGAACACATTATGAATCCCACTGAGCTCTTCCGGCAGATTTAACTTGTAAGCTACAGTTCCGACACATTCGTTGATCTCGAATGGTCCTATGTATCTTGGGCTCAGCTTGCCCTTCTTGCCAAAACGCATCACCCCTTTCCAGGGTGACACCTTAAGTAGCACTTTATCTCCTTCCTCGAATTTCAGAGGTTTACGCCTTTTATCTACGTAGCTTTTCTGCCTATCCCTGGCAGCTTTGAGACGATCATGTATCTGTACAATCTTATCTGTCATCTCCAGGACTATATCAGGTCCTGTTAGTTGGACATCTCCAACTTCCGCCCAACAAACTGGCGTCCTACACTTTCTTCCATACAAAGCTTCGAAAGGTGCAGCTTGAATACTCGAATGATAGCTATTATTATATGAAAATTCAATCAACGGAAGATGGTCATCCCAACTTCCACCTAAATCAATAACACAAGCCCTTAGCATATCTTCCAGCGTTTGTATTGTACGTTCGCTTTGCCCATCTGTCTGAGGATGATAAGCAGTGCTAAAGTTTAAACGAGTGCCCAATGATTGCTGAAAGCTTTTCCAAAAATGCGATATGTATCTTGTATCCCAATCAGAGATAATAGATACCGGCACTCCGTGAAGAGATACAATCTCATCCACGTACAGCTGAGCTAGCTTGTCGGAGCTGTGAGTTTCTTTAATCGGCAAGAAGTGGGTTGACTTAGTCAACCTATCGACTATAACCCAAATAGTATCATTTCCGTGCTTTGTCTTTGGTAACTTAGTGATAAAATCTATGGTTACCATTTCCCATTTCCATGTGGGAAGTTCAGGCTGTTGCAGCAAACCTGACGGCTTTTGATGCTCTGCTTTGACTTGAGCACATGTCAGACATTTAGCCACATAAGTGGCTATAGATTTCTTCAAACCTATCCACCAATAATTTTCCTTTAAATCCTGGTATATCTTATCACTGCCAGGATGAACTGAGTATCTCGAACTGTGGGCTTCCTGAAGGATCACGTCTCTAAGTCCTCCATGAAAAGGGACCCAGATTCGACCATTTAATCTTAGGATCCCATCCTTGCCATATGACAATTGCTCAGCAGTGACGCCTAACTTTTCATTCGGATAGTTAGTATCCAAAATAGCTTCCTTCTGAGTAGCTAATAACCTTTCATTCAATCTATTCTTTAATTCAATGCTCTTGGCAATGATTCTAATAGGCTTAACTCTTTCCTTCCTGCTTAGAGCGTCAGCTACAACATTCGCTTTGTCTGGATGGTAGCGAATTTCACAATCATAATCGTTTAAAGTCTCCATCCATCGACGTTGTCTCATGTTAAGATCCTTCTGATTGAACAAGTGTTGAAGGCTTTTGTGATCAAAATAGATCACACACTTGGTACCATATAGATAATGCCTCCAAAGTTTTAGTGCAAACACAACGGCATCCAATTCCAAATCATGGGTGGTGTAATTCTTTTCGTGCACCTTTAATTGTCGTGAGGCATAGGCAATGACCTTGCCTCTCTGCATGAGTACACAACCCATTCCAGTGTGCGATACATCGCAGTAGACAACAAACTCTTCAATCCCTTCAAGCAATGTCAACACTTGTTGCTTGGGGACCCCAATCGAACTTTATATTCTTGCGAGTCAATGAAGTCAGGGGTGTAGCAATACTCGAAAAAGTTTCAATAAAACGCCTGTAATATCCTGCTAGACCCAAGAAGCTGCAAATCTCTGTGGGCGTCTTCGGCTCTTGCCAATTCACCATGGCTTCAATCTTAGCGGGATCCACCTGGATACCACGCTCGCTTACCACATGTCCAAGAAATTGAACTTCACGAAGCCAAAACTCACATTTTGAAAACTTGGCGTAGAGTTTCTCTTGCTGAAGAAGTTTGAGAATACACCGGAGATGTTTTTCATGATCAGCCTGGTTCTTCGAAAATATAAGTATGTCATCAATAAAAACAATGACAAACTTTGTCCAAATAAGGCTTGCAAACGCGTTTCATGAGATCCATGAATGCTGCAGGTGCATTAGTGAGCCCAAAAGGCATCACTAAGAACTCGTAGTGACCATAACATGTTCTGAATGCAGTCTTATGCACATCTTCATCTCTGACCTTCAGCTGATGGTAACCTGACCTCAAATCAATCTTGGAGAAATAACTTGCCCCTTTCTGTTGATCAAACAGATCGTCGATCCTGGGCAATGGATATCTGTTCTTGATTGTAACCTTGTTCAGCTCGCGATAATCAATGAATAAACGCATTGATCCATCCTTTTTCTTCACAAACAGAATCGGTGCTCCCCAAGGGGATGAGCTAGTTCGAATAAAACCCTTTGCCAACAACTCATCCAACTGAGTCCTTAACTCTTTCATCTCAGTCGGTGCCAACCGGTAAGGTGCTCTTGCAACTGGTGCTGCTCCAGGAATGATGTCAATTCTGAACTCCAATTGCCTATCTAGAGGTAAACCAGGTAGTTCTTCAGGGAATACATCTGGATATTCAGAAATAACAGGGATGTTTTCGATCTTGGGCTTTGGTTCATCAATAGTCACTTATGCCATGTAAATGACGCAACCCTTCTTCAAACACTTTGATGCCTTAAACATAGACACTTGCTTAGGCAACCCATACTGAGTATCTCCTTGTATTGTAAGTGGTTCACCATATGGAGTCCTGATAACCACTTGTTTCTTATCACAAACAATCTGGGCTTGATTAGAAGACAACCAATCCATGCCTATCACTATGTCGAATCCCGTCAATTTCAATGGAAGCAAAGACAGCGGAAAAAGAGTGGTTCCTAATGGATATAAAACATCCATCTAACACGGTTGAAGCAGTCTCTATACTACCATCGGCTAATTCTACTTCATATTTTATGCTTAAGGTTTTAACAGGCAGATTTAATAGCTTACAAAATTTGTTGTCTACAAACGACTTATATGCACCCGAATCAAACAATACCCTTGCATAAACATCATTAATAAGAAAAGTACCTTTTATCACATTGTCGTTCTGAACCGCTTCTGGAGCATTCATTTGAAAGACCCGAGCATTGGTCTTTTTAGCCTCCTCAGGCTTCTTTGCAAACTTTGGGCAGTTGGTCTTGATATGCCCCTTCTCGTTACAGTTGTAACAAGTCGCATCCTTTATCTTCTTGCAATCCAACGTTTTATGCTCATTTGATTTACAAATCCCACAAACTCTAGGCTACGATTGGGATTTTGATTCGAACCTCCACTTCCCTAGATGGCGCTTTTTGAAGGTCTTACATTTGGGTTTCTCACCCGACTGCTGGTTATCCTTTTTAAAGCTGGAACCCTTCTTGTACCAGAGTTCCCCTTATGTTTCTTATCAGAACGACGTGAGTTCTCATTCTCACGTTTCCCCTTTTCCCTTCTTCAGGATTCTTGAGCGATCTCTGCCTAACCGCATCGAGAGTAAGAGATAAGGACAGATCAGCCACTGACCTAAAGGTGGTAGGTCTTGATGCTTTCACACTTGCCTTAATTTCCGGAGCTAGACCTCCAATAAAACGAGTTATGCGTTTTGGTTCTGGTGTGACCAAGTATGGAACAAATTGTGACATGGTGTTGAAACTCGTAAGATACGCCTGACAATCTAAGTTCTTCATGACCAAGGTCAAGAAGTCAGTCTCAATTTTCTCAACTTTATGTTGAGGACAGAAATTTTCCTTGATTAGGGCAACAAACTGATCCCAAGTCAAGTTATACAATGGGATCTTCCCTGTAGCTTAGATTAGGGACTTCCACCAAGCTAGAGCTTCTCCTTTAAAAGATTGTGAGACAAACTTCACAATATCTTGCTCTGTACATCCACTAATATCAACCACTGTATCCATCTCGTCGAGCCAAGTCATACAATCAATTGCTCCTTTCTCCCCTATGAAGTCTCTAGGCTTGCAGGAGAAGAAATACTTATATGAACAGGTTTTAACACGCGGCTCCTGCCTGAGCACGATTCGGTTGGATGGAACGCTCCTCTGATTTGACGAATGATGAGATTCGTCCTTATGATGTTGGTGCATATGTCTGTCGACTTCGTCTTGTATCGAGTCGTGTATTAAAATAGGTTAGACTGGAGCTCAATTTACGAGAAAATAGGTTTTTAGGTGAAATAGGCCAGTTCACACGAACTGGGATGTCCAGTTCGTGCGAAGTGGGTGTGTCATGTTCATGCCAAGTGGCCGTGCCTATAAATAGAGAGTCCAGGTCTTTCATTTGTAACGTTTTGGTTCCGGTAGCGAAGCTCTGCCGAAGTATCTCCAGGTTATAAATCATCATCAAATCAATACAAGAGATAGTTAAAGTGATTCTAGTGTGTATACAGCTGAAATAACTTCGATACGTCTGTTTCCGCCATTCGTATTAGACGAGATCTCTTCTGAACGACTCGTTTGGTCGTCACAACGACCCTACAAGTGGTATCAGAGCTCAGGAGGAAGAGTTTTTACCATTTTCAGCTTGATTTCATCAAAATTTCTGATTTCTACTCACTTTCTTCACATTTTTTCAAAATTAACGGAGATTTCATGGATAAAATGGATTGATTTTCAAATATAACATGTGAAACACAGTTTTAAACAATCCTTGAAAGAATCAACACCTAATTCGACCTATAACTTGATCAATTTTGTAAAAAATCAACCGAGAACATGTTCAGTTCGTTCGAGATAGGTCAGGTCGTGTGAAACTTGGTTCCATTTCGCACGAATTGAACATAATTGGCTCAGTTTGTTTGAATTGGACTTCCAGATCATTTGAAATCGGATCAGTTCACACGTAATAGTCCAAATCGTGTGAAAAAGTTCTAGTTCTCTTGAAACTAACACCAGTTCGCTTGGAAGTTGTCAGTTCGTTTGAAAACTCACTCAATTCGCAGGAGTTGGTTAATTCAGAGGTCCACTTCACACGAATTGAATCCTAAGTCTTCCACTTCGCACGAATTGAATCCTAAGTAACCAGTTCGCACGAATTGGTAAAATTAGATCCAGCTCGTTTGAACCTGGTCAGATCGTTTGAAAATCAAAGTCCAGGTCATGTGGAACAATCCCAGATCGTGTGAAACATCATCAGTTCGTTTGAACAATCTGATTTTGTGAACTTTCAAAAACCGAAACATGGAAAACGAATTCTACAACGCCTTTTCTACCCCGATCACTATGACTCAGAATGCGATGTTAGAAAATGAAATGGGCACCATGCAAAAACCGCCTAAGCTCATGAGTATTGAGGAGTATAGTGGATGGGATGAGCGTTTTGAAAATTGGGTTCAAGCAAATTACTTAGATGCTTGGGAATGTGTTGAAACACGATATATTAGATCGGTTAATGATGACGGAGATAAAGTTGCTATTAAAGATCTAAGTGTGGACGAGAAAAAGAAATACAAAAGTGAAAAGATGATGATCAGTATTTTACAACAAGCTATTAAAGAAGATATCTTGATCTTACTACAACACAACGGAAGTGCACACTCAATATGGAAAGCATTAAAAACGAAGTTTGTTGGAAGTAAAGACATGATCAAGAACAAAAAATCGCTTTTGAATAAAGAATTCGATCTATTTCATGGATTAAAACCTGAAAACACCAAGTAGGTTATAGAAAGATATTGCAATTTGGTGGTTAACATGAAGAGATTGAGCATTGTTGGTGCACTACATCTGTCGACTTCGTCTTGTATCGAGTCTTACATTGTATTGTATAGATTAGGGCTCGTTTTACGAGAAATTAGGAAGTGTATGTGTATAAGAAGCAGGTTTCGCTCATAGGGACTTTAGCTAGAGGTTTCGCTTATGTGGATAGCCTAGGGTTTCGCTTATTCGTACATGTTAGGGTTTCGCTCATAAGGACATGTACCTTGGAGCGAAACCATCATCACTATATATAGGGGTCATATGAGCGAAACCACATAGATCGATTCTCTTGTATTCCATGCCGAAGTGCTGCCGGTGTGAAGTTTGAGCTTTAATCATTGTCAGATTAATAAAATCAGTAGATTAAGAGAAGAATCAGCTATTTCTACCTCCGTTTCTTGTTATTCCGCACCTGAAACGTAGTTGAACGCCTCTGAACGACTCAATCGGGTCAGAACACGATCCTACAAGCATCACTAAAGATAATGAAGAATGGATTGAAAAATTGGCCGATGTGTTGCCACAAGATGTTTGGGGCACGTATCTTATGATGTTGAAAAATAAACCTGAATTTGACAATCTAACGTTGAGCACGTTTATTGAACAACTTGGAGTTCAAGAGATGGAACAACGGAAGATGGCGAGAATGAAGGATTTTGATGGTGAACAAGACATTGGTTTGTATTATAAAGGAGGTACTAGTGATAAGACCAACATTGCACCAAAGATTGAAACTACTTTCAATGCAAAAAGTTCTTCTGGAAGGTCATCTCGAGAATTAAACAACAGAAATGAATTCTCTTCATATCCATCATTTGATCCAAATTTTTCAGCAATCAAGAATGGCAAAGTACTACAATGAAACATTGCGTTAAATCTTGAGAATGGTCAGAATTTCTCGGAAGAAGTTGCCAAAGGTCATATGTCTTTGTTGGTGACCGTGTTAGAATCTTATGAAAGTTTACTTGCAGGAAGGATCGGAAATCCAATGTTGACAAAAGAGGATTACGATCAGATTGATGCTGAGGAGATGGAGTTAATGGATATAAAGTGGTGTTTGGCTAGTGTGTTGAGAAGAGCTGAGAAGTTTAAACAGATCACTGGAAAGGATGATTTCCGTGACGCTAATGTTACTACTTTAGGATTTGATAAATCTAAAGTTACTTGTTTTCGTTGCAGGGAAAAAGGGCATTTAGTGAGAATGCACAAACCGCGAAGCAAATGGAGCTCAAAATCCATTCGGCAACAATGATTATTATCGAAAAGCGATTTATCATCAAGTTGCTCAACAGTCACATCAACAACAACAACAACCACAAACTGCACATGCTAAGAAGATGATCGAGGAGCCATCAAGGAAAGCTTGTTATGGTATGATATATCAAGAGGATGAAAGATTGTCAGAAGGTTTTAGCTGGGACAAATACTGTCCAGATGAAAATTTCTTAAAGCCTAAGGCATTGGTTGCTCAAATCTTTGACGATTCAACTGCTAAAGAAGAGAAAAGTCCAAAAAAGAAAGAAGAAGAACCAGTCTCAACAAATAGGGCTTCAAGAAAAGTACAAATTGTTGACGATAGTGATGATAATGATTCATTTTTTGCAGGTAAAACAGAGGAAATCAAAGAAAAACAAGCTGTGAAAAAGAAGAAGGTTACAAAACAAGATGATAGTGATGATGATACTTTGTATATGCAAGTAAAATGAAAGAATATGAAAAATTACGAGCTGAGAAAGATGACAGTGATGTTGAAAATGCTCGAGTGATAAAGAAGCAAGTTAAAAAACAAGATGATAGTGACGATGAAGATGTTCGAGTGATAAAGAAGCAGGTTAAAGAAATTCCAGCTTTCAAGATTGAAATGGAAGCTGTTGCAGAAAAGATACCAGAGAAATCTGAAAATTGTGAAATTGTGAAAAAGCAAAACAACAAATTGATTCATAACATGAACAGACTGAAAGAATCATATGATATGTTAAACAAATCTATGAATCAATATAACAAGCCAAGCAGTGAACAAGCAACAGCCATGAAGACACTTCAAGGAGCATTCATGACAAAGTAGAAAATCATCAATAATTACATTGAGAGATGTGCTGTACTTGAACAGAAATTGGAAACCCAGAGAATAGAAACTGAAAGGGTAAACAGGTTATTAAAAAGTTACTCATGTGCTTCTTATGTGATTGACATCATTTATCCAACAGTTGAAGGCATGAAAGCGTTTGAAGAAGAAGAATCTGAAGTAAAGGATACTGGTGAGAAACACAGTACTAACTATACCAAGTGTCCGCCTCCGCTTGAAATGGATATTCTCCACGAAATCCTAATTCAGAAAGAGTCAAAAAGGCAACCAACTTAAAGTGGGAATCTAAACCTTTAGATAACTTGCCAGACAACATTGATGTCACTTTCACATCGTCTGACACTGATCATGAGTCTGAGTTAATAAAGAAAGTGGTCGATCAGGTGTTGGATAAAGATGAAACTGAGGAGTCAGAGTCAAAATCAACGTCAAAGTCTGACACGTCAAGACCAACAGTAAAAAAGGGCAAACGGGTTTACAATAAAGATTTTCTGTTATCACAAAATAATTTGAATGACGAAACATTCAAAGTAGCATATACTTTGAATGATTCTGACAAATTATATTCTAATGAAGAATTTCCAATAAGAGGTATTAAAACTGAAAAGATCAACAAGGTTTTCAAACTAACAAAAATTAATATTTCTGAAATAAAAGATGTAAATCTTTCTGAAAAACCTAAAAAATACACCTCAAGAATTCAACAAAGGTCAAACAAGAAAAAAGGTTACAGTTCTGGTTCGAGTTTTCAAAAGTAACCAAACCATAACAGTAATTTCAAAAAGAAAGGTTTAGGTTTTATACCACCAGAAAATCATAAAAATGAGAAAACTTATAAACCAAAAACTGTATTTGTTTCAGGATCAAGTTCGGAAGAAGAGGAAAAGAGCTCATTCTGGAAGCAATCGAACAAAGAATTCCTTACGAAGAAGCAAGAAGGAATGAAGAATAAAACTGCTCAGAAAAAGGAGATGAGAACTTGTTATCAATGCAAAAAAGTTGGTCACATCGCCTTGAACTGTCCAAAGGCAACCAACACAAAACAGGGACTTTCTCTTAAACTGAAAGAAAAGATGGTTGAGAATGACCCACCAACCAAACAATTTATAATGTTCAAAAATTCAAAATTTGAGGTTGGTGAGAGTTCAAAAAGCTTTTACAAAAGAAAAATGAAGCTTAGCAATCAAAAGTGGGTTGTTAAGAAATCAAATGATAGTTCTAGCAATGATTCTGATTCGTCAAAATCAGAAGAGCTACATTCTAGCGATGAATCTGACTCATCAAAGTTAGAGGAGCCACAAGTTGAGCTAAAAAGTGAAAATTCAGTTCTGCCAATGGATGATGCAAAATTTCCACCATTACGAGCTGAAAATTTTAAACAAAAAGTTGGTAAAATTGAAAATTCAAATCAATTCTTCTCTGAAAAGAAAGAATTTGATGTTGAAAAAGCCTTCAACCTCAAAGTAAAACATATTTTTGGAAAAATGGTTGACGGGAAGGTCAAAGGGGTAAAGGAATTTTATGAAAAGAAAAAGAAGGGTAAGAAACCGAGTGAGGATGACTCGGAAACTCCTAAGGACCGTCAGGCTTGGGAGAATCTCTATGAATAAAAATCCTGACTTGCCGGAGCTCCCAAGTTGGTAATTGTAGAGCATGAATCGACATCTTTCTCAAAATTCAAAATTGTCATATTTCAATTTGCAAATGGTATTGTCACACCCCGGCCGCGTATAACATGCAACCGCGGCGGAAACGCCGGGGAGTGTTGGGACAGAATTAATTGTGTCATAACCATGGCATACAAAGTTGTATTTTATTTATAAACAAGAGTAATACATTGTCTTAAACAGGAAATCAAAGAGTTCAGAACATAATTAAACTAAGTCTATCTTCATTTTTAGTCTCTAAGGCACAGGTCCGCCCTAGTGTCACCATTGTCATCCTACACGATAGCTCCTGAAAACACATGTGAAAGTAGGTACGTCAGCATAAAAATGCCTGTGAGATACATAGGTTTTGTGAAAATGGGATTTATGACTTGAGTTTAAAGAAATGTTTAATAACAGTCAGTCATGAACCTTGTAATTTGTCTTGCTTTGTAAACCATTTGAAAAACGATAATATCAGATGATATGTATAGATAAGTGTAAGGTTAAACGAGTAACCAAGTAAAATGAGTTGAATAAGATAAGTTGTTTGTAAAAATAATGACTTGTGAAGAGTATGTTATTTGTGTAAAATGTAATGTGTCTAAACTGAAATGACTTAGATAACGCTACGATATGTAATATTATACAAGCATTTATATATAGGAAGTACCAGCGGCGTATCCACCATGTTTGTATCATATTACATACGCCACGTTACTCCAACCATTCACCCAAACCAACCACCATGTAAATTGTTCATGTATAAATCAATTGTCAAGTGTTATTGTGTAAACCATATCGAATGTCTATGTTCAATATAAACCACCAAGTATGTATATCAATGTCAAAATGCTTATGTTTAATGTAGATCATGTAATGTGTAACCAAAATATATCTTGTATGGTAAGTGAGATGTATCAACTAAACCATATGTAAAATGCACAAAACAAGGTGTTGAAGTAAAACATGGTTTAAATCAACGTTATGTTTTGTGGAACAATGCATGCTCTACTGATATTAATATTTATGCGGTATTGTGAAATATGCATACATTCAAGCCTTGAGACTGTGGCGATAAACCCTTAAACAAATTAAAGGTTATCTAAGTTATGTATATCGAATTCGGTCATTCCTTCCAATCCAAACAAACCCAGGATTTCAGGAACGGGAGTTGTCAATTCCTATGGTACCACTACCTACTAACGAATGGCGTAGCTAATGTTAATGAATGTATTGTTCCATGTTAAACAAACCAAATGTCATACGAAAATGAAGGCATGTGATGTAAGCAATTGTACTAAGTATGCACACAATGGGCATAAATAGCATGAAATGTAATGTGAACCAATGTACTAAGTACGCACACAATGGGCATACATAGCATGAAATGTAATGTAATGTAAAGCAATGTACTAAGTACGCACACAATGGGCATACATAGCATGAAATGTAATGTAAAGCAATGTACTAAGTACGCAGACAATGGGCATACATAGCATGAAATGTAATGTAAAACAATGTACTAAGTACGCACACAATAGACATGCATAGCATGAAATGTAAGGTAAAACAATGTACTAAGCACGCACACAATGGGCATACATAGTATGAAATGTAATGTAAAACAATGTTCTAAGTACGCACACAATGGGCATACATAGCATGAAATGTAATGAAATCATGTACTATAATGTACTAACGAACATAGTAAGCATATGATGTGAAAGCATGGAAAGCATGAAAGTAACAAGTAGGCACATGTGTTTCACCCCAAAACAGTTTGGAAAAACAGTAAAAGAGGGGTTCAATGTACTCACCTGAGATTACTTTGAATTCCTTGTGTAATAATCACACAATGCTAGAGATCACGGGATATCAAACGGCACCTAACAGGTAGCTATATTAATATACCGGACCAAAATCGGAAGGATCGGATAGTATGCGGGTTCGTAAACCAAACGAGTATGGAGACTCGTGAAATATGGTTTAACAAAGCCTACATACTAAAATGAAACCTAACCTAAGTGCTTACGATCCATTACGACCCGTTTAGGTAGCTTATGCTACCTTAACGCGTCGTTCGCGTAGAACGCGTCTGGAACGCCTAACATCGTGACCACAAGGTATAACCTCGGAAGGTTACAGCTATGGTCACCTAATGTGTTTGGTCGGATCCTAATGATCGACCAAATGGGTCGGGTTCGAAAGTATAAGCGATGGTTTAGATCGCTTACCTTACGACCCTATATAAGCACTAAACTAAAAGTGACGAGCTAAGCATGTTAGAACATGCTTAATTAAGTTTAGAAAACATGTTTGGCATCAAAACAAACGGCTTTGATGCTCACGAGTAGTTTGGTTACAAAATACGCAAGAATGCGCATTTTGGCCGAAACTACGACTCGTCACTGAGCCTTGATAACGTGGTAATCAGTAGGTATAGTCACTACGGACTATAACCATCGTGATCACGCTCACGTTATGAAGTTCCATGAACTTCGTGTTGACCATAAGCTGGTCACACAGAAAGTCAAACAAAACTTTGACTTTCGGACTCGAAAAGCGAATAAAGTGTGACAACTCGTATTTCACCGCCTTTTATAGTACGTGTAACTGTTTGAACTCTTGTGAATACGTGAATTATATTGAGTGAATAAATGTTATGTGTTACGTGTTTATGTGATTGCGAGATATGTTTACTTAAACCAAATAGTATTCGTTTACACAAAAACCCACTCGGTCCATTCAGTGGACTCGAGACCATGAGATAGCCCAAGTGGGGGTTTCGGCCCACTTCCCTATTACGTATATACGTATATATGCATACACATCTCTTTAGGGTTTTTGTTTTACACAACTTGGCAATTTAGAAAAACACACAAACTCTCTCTCTTTTGACTGGAACCGAAACCGAAGGCAGCCTTCTCATCTTATTGTACAACCGGTTAGTGTATATTGTTTGCTTGTTATTCAATTGTATATGATGATGTTATGATCTATGCGTTTACATGATGTTTATATGATGTTGTGATACGATTGAACCAATAGTCTAGGGATTGATCATTGTTCACCAAAACAAGTGTTTGATTAATCGGCTATCATGAATTGTAATCGGATATTGATTAGATGCAATCTGTTAATGCTTGAGTATGTGAGTTGTTGCTAAACGATGCTTAGAGAGGTATAGTATGGATATCTTGATTTTCCTGTTGCTCGATGATGATGATGATTAGGTTAATTTTTGGTGTTTAATCAGGTTAGGGTTCATGAGGTTTAATGTTAAAAATCCCTGTTTGATCGGTATTAGGGTAACCGAATATTTGGAATTATGTTAATTGTTTTTGGTAAAAGGAAACTGTTAAATGAATTGTAACCGATCGGCATGAAATCAGGAAGTTTGTTACATTGCCAGTCTCGACACAGATTGCGAGTCGAGAACTCTCCGTCCCGACTCGAGACCTCACACCGACACACAGCAGCACCAGCCGAGACCGAGGTTGCGGGTCCAGTTGCGACTCGAGACCGAACAGTCTCGACCGGACCATGACAACTCGAGACCAGCTCACTTGCGACTCGAGAACACCTCTGTTGCGACTCGAAACCTCCTTCGTTGCGACTCGAGATCTCAACACCAATATGACTCGAGACCGACAGTCTCGACTCGAGACCGACAATACTTGTTATTGGACTTGCACTGTTACAGCCCAACTGTTTGGGCCGAATACTTAGAATTGTTATCTGTTTTCTATTGGATTGCTGATACGTTTATGTGAATTGCCATGATCATACTTGATACAATACGTGTAGAACATACGTGCTATATACGAACCTGACTTGTATAATAATCATGATAGGACGTGGTTGACCACTTACTAGCTTACCTGTACTTTCTGTGTATCTGCCGAGCAACCCAAGGTGAGTTCACACAAGCCAAGGCATGGGGTTCCCAGGGTGGGAATGGGGATTTAATGATTTACTGTACATACATAGACGATAGAACCTACTGCTAGACTAGTAACACTTATTGAACGATCTTCGCACACCTGCCAAGGGTTGGCCGCGATATTATGACTGACTTCGCACACCTGCCTTAGGAAGGCCGCGAACTGAAATCTGCTAATCTTCGCACACCTGCCTGGTAGGCCGCGATACAAACAAACCTAGTCTAGAATACTCGGGAGGAACATTCCCCTAACATCTTTGCACACCTGCCTGGGAGGCCGCGATACGAACTAAACGATACACGACTTAACAAACGAACAAAACGCTACTCACACTATACCATTACTGAACTGTTAACTGTGAACTCGCTCAACTAGTTGTTGATTATCTGCTGCATGCCTTGCAGGACCTTAGGTACATTATGGAGCTTGCACAGGGAGGAGCAGGTCGTTGTGGGATACGGATCGTGAACGATATCTGAACTTATATCTTATTTTGGGTTTTCATTATTATGCTTCCGCTACTTAAATAATGTTTGGTCATGAACATCAGTCATGTCACGATGAAATACATTTTTTTTTACTTTTACACTTAAATGCTATGTTTGATATGATTGATGGCTTGATCCTGGTCATGTCACGCCTCCAAGCGGTGGTACTCCGCGTGTGGGATTTTGGGGGTGTGACATAAAGAACGAAAGAACACTTACGAAGGGTCCCCGAATGCTAATCTAGATCAAAGAGCTCAGGTATGAAGCAATGGCATCAACTTAGAGCATTTTGATCAAATTTTTGTGGGTTTTTGCAAGAATGGGGGGGTATTTATAGGAAAAGCATAACCGTTAGGATCGTTTCTCGAATATCGTGCCATGATCTTGTCCATACACTTGTCACAATGTTATGGTACAACAGCTTTTGCCCCTCATTGGCTGGAAGAGACAAGGGCAAGCTTGGCCTTTCACTACATGAAGAGGCAACAACATTAAAAACTGAATCTGCTGTACTGGGGACACCTTATGAACCGTATAGGTGATGGCTTACGGTCCGTAAGCCCTTAGTTTGGCAGATTTACAGTTTTGGTCCCTGCAGCCCCAAAACTTGGTATTTGATGCATTTTTGACACGTTTAAGCCCCGTTAACCCCATTTCAAAGCTCTAAAATGAAGTTAAAGTATAGGGAACTTAAAATATGCTCAAAAATATCTCGCATGTCGGTTCGTTTGGCTGTACGGTCGCGATGTTCGGTTAATTACGACGGAATGCGCATAAGCGCGAAAGACGATCCAAATTGCGCGACGAATGGATTTTTCTCATGCCATACACTAAGGCATAATATAAGGATGCTTACATAAATTTTTGGATGTCCGGATGTATTCAGAACGTAAGTTATGCGCAAAAGTGCAAACTTGTGCACTTTTTGACACTTTTAGTCCCTGAATGATCCAAAAGTTTATTTTAGCATACCAAACCCCTCAAAGCCTATTTCTAAGCTATGTAAAGGATACTTATGGTATGTTTAACTTATGGACATGTTCCGGAATGTTCGTTACAGTTCAAATTGGCATACTTTCGCAGTTCGTCAATTTTAGTCCCTGTAAGCGAATTAACTTGTTTTTGTCATACCAAAGCCTTCAAAACTTATTTCTAAGTTATGTAAAGGTTATTTAAGGTATGTTCAGTATATGTTGATGTTCCGGAGTATTTGTCGCATTAAACTGAGTACGCTTATGCACCAGTTTGCGTATAATTCTCAAGAAAGCGATGTAGAGTTTGGAATTGAACAAAAGTCAAAACATGAAAAATGTAAAACACAACCAAACAAACATTGGGATAAAATAACATTGTTTTATTGATAATTGAACTGATCACAATGATTACAAGCACAAATGTTACAGTCTCCCCTACTTGTGGAAATTTCGTCCCGAAATTTATTTAGAGGAAACTCGTGGAAAAAGATGCGGATATTTTGCCTTCATTTGATCTTCTAGTTCCCAAGTAAACTCGGGTCCACGCTTAGATTCCCAACGAACCTTGACCAAAGGAATGCGCTTGCGTTTGAGCCACTTGACTTCACGTTCCATGATTTCTACCGGTTTCTCAACAAATTCCAGTGTTTTATCAACACGAATTTCGTCAAGCGGTATGTGGAGGTTCTCATCAGCTAAACACCTCTTGAGATTGGACACGTGAAAGGTTGGATGAACATTTCCAAGTTCAGGAGGTAACTCAAGTCTGTAGGCTACCTTACCGATTCTTTCAACGATCTTGAATGGTCCAACGTATCTAGGTGCAAGTTTTCCTTTATTTCCGAATCTGATCACTCCTTTCCAAGGAGAGACATTAAGTAATACTCGATCACCGACTTGAAAATCCAAGGGCTTGCGTTTTAGGTCCGCGTAACTCTTTTGACGGCTTCTAGCTGTCTGAAGGTTATCACGAACTTTCTTTACCTTATCTGTTGTCTCTAAAATGAGGGCAGGTCTAGTAAGTTGAGCCTCGCCAATCTCATTCCAGCAGACTGGTGAACGACATTTTCGACCATAGAGAGCCTCGAAAGGAGCCATGTTGATGCTGGAGTGATAATTGTTGTTGTAGGAGAATTCAATCAATGGAAGATGTGAATCCCAACTACCACCAAAATCGATCACACAAGCTCTAAGCATATCCTCCAGTGTCTGGATTGTTCTTTCAGATTGACCATCCGTTTGCGGATGATAAGCTGTGCTCAGATTAAGTTGGGACCCCATAGCAGATTGCATGGTTCTCCAAAAATGAGAAGTGAAACGAGCATCTCTGTCAGAAATGATGTTCAAAGGAACACCATGTGGAGCTACAATTTCATCCACGTAGATTTGAGCAAGTTTGTCAGCCAAAAAATCCTCACGGATTGGCAAGAAATGCGCTGATTTAGTAAGACGATCAACAACTACCCAGATGGCATGGTGACCTTTCTTTGTGCGCGGGAGTTTAGTAATGAGATCCATAGTAATGATTTCCCATTTCCAAATTGGGATCTCTGGTTGCTCCAATAAACCGGAAGGATGCTGATGTTCAGCCTTAACCTTAAGACAAGTAAGGCATTTTGATACATATAAGGCAATGTCTTTCTTCATACCAGGCCACCAATACTGACTACGAAGATCCTTATACATCTTATCTGAGCCAGGATGAATAGAATAACGAGACTTATGGGCTTCATCCATAAGCAGGGTACGAAGATTATCTTGGCTCGGGACCAACAAATGGTCCATGAAGTAATACGATCCATTGTCTTTCAATTCAAGAGCAGGAGTTATGTGATAAGGAAATTCCTTATCCATCAAACCTTGTGAAACACAAGCTCAATGAAGCTTAGTACGTTCCTTGCGACTGAAAGCCCTCGGCCACGACATTCGCCTTACCAGGGTGGTAGCGAATTTCGCAGTCATAGTCGTTTAGGAGTTCAACCCAACGTCGTTGCCTCATGTTGAGTTCCTTCTGATTGAAGATATGTTGAAGACTTTTGTGGTCTGTGAAAACCACACATTTTGTACTGTACAAATAGTGTCTCCAGATTTTAAGAGCGAAGACAACTGCACCCAACTCCAGATCATGAGTGGTGTAGTTCTTCTCATGTATCTTCAACTGCCTCGATGCGTATGCTATGACTTTGTTTCTTTGCATCAGGACGCAGCCAAGACCTAATTTAGATGCGTCGCAATAAACGACGAAATCATCATTGCCCTCGGGTAAAGTTAGAACAGGCGCGTCGCAAAGTTTTTGTTTCAAAGTCAGAAACGCTTCCTCTTGTTTGACTCCCCAATCAAATGGCTTGTTCTTCTGAGTTAGAGCAGTTAGAGGAACTGCAATCTTTGAGAATTCTCTATGAAGCGGCGGTAATAACCCGCCAGATCAAGAAAAGAACGAACTTCAGTAGGAGTAGTAGGCGTATCCCAATCCTTGATCGCACTGATCTTGGAGGGATCTACATGAATACCTTGTTCGTTGACAATATGTCCCAAGAATTGAACCTCTTTAAGCCAGAATTCACACTTGGATAATTTGGCAAAAAGTTGCTCTTTCTTTAGGAGTTCCAACGTAAGACGAAGATGTTGTTCATGATCAGCTCGCGTCTTGGAATAAATTAAGATGTCATCAATGAAAACGATGATGAACTTATCTAAATAAGGCTTGCAGACCCTGTTCATTAAGTCCATGAAAACAGTAGGAGCATTAGTCAAACCGAATGGCATGACTGTGAACTCATAATGTCCATAACGAGTGCGGAACGCTGTCTTGGGAATGTCTTCTTCATGCACACGAAGCTGATGATATCCAGATCGTAGATCAATCTTTGAAAAATAAGAAGCGCCTTGCAATTGATCAAAGAGATCATCAATGCGAGGTAGGGGATATCGATTCTTGATGGTAAGCTTGTTAAGCTCATGATAATCGATACACATCCTAAAAGATCCATCCTTCTTCTTGACAAAAAGAACGGGAGCACCCCAAGGTGAAAAGCTAGGACGGATAAAACCTTTGTCAGAGAGCTCCTGAAGCTGCTTAGATAACTCTTGCATCTCAGACGGTGCAAGACGGTATGGAGCTCTGGCAATGGGATTTGCACCAGGTACGAGATCAATACGGAACTCGACTTGGCGTGCTGGGGGTAGACCAGGTAACTCTTCAGGAAATACTTCAGAATAATCCCGTACAATAGGAATATCTTGAATAGACTTACCTTTTCCCTTATCTGCTACAACATGTGCCAAAAATGCCACATAGTGCTTTCGCAGATACTTCCGAGCTTTAAAACAAGACATGAGTTTGAGACCACCGGCAGGCTTCTCACCACGAACCTGCAGGATCTCGCCTGTCGACAGCGGCACACGAATAATCTTCTCGGAACAAACTATCTCTGCGCGATGCTTAGATAACCAATCCATACCCACAATAACGTCGAAGCTTCCAAGTTGCATTGGCGTGAGGCCAATAGGAAAAATATGGTCGTTAAGGTTCAACTGGCAGTTGCGGAGAACAGAATCAAGAACAATGGGTTCACCATTAGCAACCTCTACTGTCAAAGGTTTACCTAGTTTCGTTCTAGACACGCGAAGCATTGGCTCAAAAGACAATGACACAAAACTCTTGTCGGCACCCGAATCAAAAAGAACAGATGCAGGCTGATTATTAATAAAGAACGTACCGTTCACCACTTCATTGTCTGCTTGTGCCTCTTGAGCATTCATGTTGAAGACTCGACCTCGAGCCTGAGCCTGATTCTAGTTTGCATTCTGATTCTGGTTGGCTAGTCTTGGGCACCGGTTTCTGTAATGGGTCAGATCCCCACAATTATAACAAGCACCTGGTAGGTAGTTTGGACGTGCAGCCTGACCCTGTTGCTGAGCAGGAGGCTGAGCAACTTGTTGAGCAGGGTTCTGAACTGCGCAATTTTGAGCAAACCGACAAACATCGGCAAGATGACCTGACTTCCCACAGTTAGTACAGAAACTGCACTGATGTTGCGGCTGATGGTGGCTGTTGCATCTATTGCACAAAGGTGCACTTCCTGAATAGGGCTTCTTTGTTGGAGGCTGTGCGGCTTGGTTGGGAGCTGCCTGGTTAGCTTGGGCAGTGATAGCATAGTTTAGGGAAGCCTTACGCTTCTTTGCCCTTTTCGATGAACCAGAATCTTTTCCATTCTTGTTTTGACCTTTCTTGCTATCTTCCTTGTCAGACGACTGTTTCTTGCTCTTGTCACCCTTCCTGTGTAATTTATTCTTTCGAATCTGCGACTCAGTCAGTGTCGCTGATAACTCGATTGCCTGACGGAGTGTGGTAGGGTTGCTACCAG